>NC_056748.1:1137237762-1137262762 GCF_019279795.1 Protopterus annectens | reverse complement strand
TGAACATATGTTTATAAAGTGTAGTGATCCAACATTTATGAGATCAAGAGATGCTACTTCTCAAAATCAGTTTCTAAGATGTGTAAGCATTCAAGATGAAAACTGAAGGAAAAATCACAGAACTGGTCAAATAACTAAAAAAATATACTAATGATTCACAGCTAATCCTGGAGAATGAACATTTTTCCCTCGTGTGTCTGTTTCAGGATTAAAGTAGCCTAGAGTATATATTATGACTAAAATGTTTTTATTCAAATAGTCTAAACACTGGGGATAAACAGGAAATATCAATTATAAATTATTAACCTTTTAAAACTGCGCACACAGATGTTATTACAATCTGTAATTTAGCAGTTAACAGACTTTTGAAATGCTTCATTACACGTACACTAAAAAAACAGCCACGTCACCTGAGACAACCTCTTCACCTACTGCTGATATCAACCAAACAATTTTTCTTCATTTAGAAGGTTCATAGCGGATTTATTTAGACAACTCAGCCAGTGACGGAAGCTATCTTTTGAACAGTGAGCAGAATGATGGACTGTGTGCAAAACTGCATTTGAACTCTTAAATCCACCCGCACATAAAACATCAGTTAAATCAACTTCTGGGATTATAGTTTACGTGGTCAGCTTAATCCCCCTAGATAAGACAGCTTTCTATTTTTAGGGTAAACACACACTTTTACTGTGGATTAAGCTTTTCAGAACATTCTTAAAGACATTTCTAAGAATTTTATCTTTTTCTTCATCTGCCTGATTTTAACAAACGTCTGCCTTATTGACCTCAGATTATAACGATACAGCAGGCAAAAATCATCAGTTATTATGCAGTGGCAATATATTTTCAGAATTTATTTCCTTTAATTACTTTGAAAACAATAAACCAAGTGACTCATCTAGGATTGCACAAGCTGAATATGTTTGTGTGTGTGAAAATGCATTTGCATTTTTAAAATGTTCTTGGCCATTACAGTTCCTGAACAATGTTTATCACAGTTTATTCAAACTCGGAAGGTTAACAGAAAGAAGCTGCAGAGCTGCAAATATTGATAAAGAATTACAATTCAGGATTAATAATTTCAGAGTCAGTATAATTTCTAAATAAAAATTCATTTGCAGCTTGCAAATTAGAAGTAGATGATGGCAGGAAAAGCTAGGAGAAAACAAGTCCGTCCATGAAGGTGCATTTCTAAGCCTATTTAAAAGACAGCGAGTGAACTATGATAACTCGTACAGCTCATATCTTAACATTTCTTTCCCGACTGATGTGCTGACCATGACTACGTTATCATGTTAAGACAGCAGAACCCGTTTCATCTTGGGTAATGAAACTAATAATCTCTAGGTCAGTGACCTCTGTAGCTGCAATGAGGTCACCGGACTTTCTATTTCTAGGAGGTCGGCTCAAAAATAATGCCCAACTACATTTTATGTAAGGTAATCACTTGTTATGGAGATCAATGAACTTCTCCTTGTGGACTTTTTACAAATCACCTGGGTCACCCACTAGGCAGGAGGAAATGGAGTACGCACGCAGATTGTTTTTAAGAGTAGCCTGTCAGTGCTATATATCGGTCTACTAATCTTTATCAAAGAAACACTTATTCGAAAAAGAGCAGTAGACCCACACTTAAGCAAAAGGGCAAACAAAATGGGTGCATGGGTCGTGCAATTCCTAACAGAACCAAGATGCTCTCCTCCAAAAAAGGAAGCCAATCTGGTGGTCCCCTGTCATAAACAAACTCTATAACAGAAGAAAGAAACTGTTGCAAAAAGAGAGTAAAATCCCATGATTGGAGAAACTCCTTGTTCAGCCTCAGTAAGAAGCTGAGATCCCTCATAAAATCCTCCAAAGCTAGTTATGAAAACAAAATCACCACTGATTCTGAAGACAACCACAAAACATTCTATAGCTATGTCAAGAATCTCAATGGCAACACTCCGATCTGCTCTGAGTTACAGCGCAATGGCACTAAATATACAGAACCAACTGATATTGCCAACATCCTGGCAGATAGGTTCAGTGGTAACATTACCCCTCTCTTACCCCCTAAAGGGCCCATCTCTATACCAGAAGAATGCAAAGTTTCTGTAATCATGGCTGCATAGCTAAAAAAACACACCCTCCAAAGCCAAGAACACAGCATCCATGGGACCTGGCAAAATCCCAGGCTGCTTTCTACATTAACTACATAACTGGCACCCCACCTAAGTACCATGTTCAATCATAGCCTCACCTCAGGCTTTGTGCCCACTGAATGGCGCACAGCAACAGTTATCCCACTGCACCATGGACCCTGGGAACTACCGCTCCATTAGCCTGACGAGCCTGGTCTGCAAGGGTATGGAACGTATCATCATGGAACCTATAAACAATGACATTGGTAATCTCCAAACTCTGGACCCCACCCAGTTCGGGTTTGTAAAAGGCAGATCATGTCTCCTAAACCTGATAGACTTCTTTGAAGTGGTCACCAAAGCTATAGATGAGAGTAAGGTGGTTCACACAGCCTATCTAGATCTCACCAAGGGTTTTGACACCATCCCCCACTCTGGAATTATAGATAAACTCACTAAACTAGGTATAAATCCCTATATCACAAGATAGGTTGCCAACTGGCCCACTGACAGAACCCACACTGTGAAAGTAGCAGACTCTAAATCCAGCTTCAGACCAATGACAATTGGAGTACCACAGGGTTCAGTCCTGGGTCCTCTCCTGTTTGGTATCTACTTGTCTGAAGTACAGGATAACACAGATGGTCTTTGGCTAACAAAGTTTGCAGATGACTGCCATAATCAAAACTCCTAACGATGTGGACATCCGACAAAAGGGCCTCACTGAGACAGATGCCTGGTGTCAAAGCCATGGCCTCAAGCTCAATGCCAAAAAGTGCATTGTCATCCTTTTTGGTAAAAACTCTGTACCCATGAACTACCACATAGGAGGTAGTCTACTTAACATCGAAAGTGTGATAAGAGACCTTGGGACACAGGTGGACAGTAGTCTCTCCTTTGATAATGACATCGCCACAGTAGTCAGGAAATCCTTCTACATGGCACACCTCATCACAAAAGGTTTCTCATCCAGGAAAAAAAGAGGTCATTGTTCCCCTCTACATCACTCATTAGACCCATTATAGAGTACAACGCCCCTTTTGGTATGTACCTCAGAAGACATCTACAACTGGAACGGCCGCAGAAATACCTCACAAAGAGGATTACTGGCCTCAAACAGATGCCCTACGCAAACCATCTCAAAAAACTCCAGCTTTACTCCATTGCATATCGCCTACTCAGAGGCGATCTCTGCCTAACATACAAAGCTATGTCAAACCCAGAGCTGTTGGACATGCTCCACTTAAAGAAATCCCAATCCCTCCAAGCTACATGCTCTAGGGACCTAAACCTTGTCACCACAATAAACAGAACATGCTGGAGGGATAGATTCCTGTCGCAGAGACTTCCCATACTCTGGAACAAACTACCTAGCTATATCAAACAAAGCTCCTCATTAGCACTCTTCAAGAAAAATCTTGATGATTGGATGGGAGACAGGAAATTCACCCCAGGTATCACTTTTGTGGCTCTGCTTGACAGGGGCATGGGAAAATAATTTTCTTGGGTGGCGAAAGCCAGGGTATCATTTGGCTAGGCTTATATAGGCCCTAGGGTCAACTGTCTAGTACCTACCTATGAAAAGGGAATTTACCTGTTTTCCCACTGTAGTGCGATCTCAGAGTTGGTATATTTAAGCAGGGGTGTCTGGGAGGCACAGCACCCACTTGGGAGGGTGCAGGGGGTTTGCTGCCCCCCCCCCCTGCAAAAACATTGTTTTGGTGTTCGTTAACGGCTCTTTGAACCGTTCTTCCCGAAAGTGCACTTTCGGTTAAGTGCACTTTTATGCAAGTGTGGTTCTACTGTTCTTTTTTGAAGAAATGTTTCTTCGATGAAGTACAGTAGACCCATATTATATATATATATATATATATATATATATATATATATATTTTTTTTTTTTTCCACATAGAAATTTAATGCGGCATAATAAGGTGGACAGTAATAATCAAACATCGAGGAATCATTGTGAAAATAAATTCAGTTCTGATTTGTGTGTCTCAAATATAAGGCAGAAAGGTCACTCTGGTGCATCATATACTCAACATATTTAATACCTTATACGATTCATTGTGCCACTATATGCTTCATTGATTAGGACAAAAATTTAACTTAATGCTACTTTTTGTGTTCTGAAAAAAAAGACTGCATTTAATATATCTTGAGAAAGTGCAGAGATCTTTAACTAACGCAAACCTAAACAGACTTCAGTAATTGTCTTGGTAAGCACTATTTATTGACATTTGATTACCAGAAAAGTCCAACTGGGTAGAAGTCCATTTTCAGTGGAGGCCTGGATAGTAAAGCTCCAAATTATTACAAAACATTTAAACAATAATTTTATAATTTTCAAAACAAACAAAAACATCTGTGGTTAAATAATTATAACATATAAAAAACATTGGTTAAGAATCGATACAAGGTATATGACAATCATTTAATTTTTAGAGAAATTTTATAGACAGTTTGTAGAGCGATTAAAGGTAAGTTAGTCTAATACAAATAGGAACTGCAATATGAAGTGAGGGAAAAACTGGCTTATGGTATATTTAGAGAGAAAGTCAGGGAAGAGAATTAGACAGCAGTAAGGAAGTGAATGAAGAAGGGAGAACAAGGAAGTACAAGGAAATTAAAGGTACTTGCTCACATTTAGGGATATAGCTTATCCTGGGTTTGAGAAAAAAAACAGAGCCAGATTTTAGCTAGGAAGTCTATCGGAGTGGTTTTGAAAGATGGGAGGGTATAAACCTGATGGAAACTGATAAGGAGTTCAAGGTCTTAGTAACCTTGTACCAGTCCAGACAATGTCCAGCAGATGTTCGCTTTGTAGACAGGCATGAATTGTTGGTCACTGAATCACAATGACCAACTGGGAGCATAGTTGTATAGAATGTTTTTTAGTACCGGACAGGAAGATTCATGCTGAATAGTTTGATAGGTGGTATGAAATTGTGTATACATTAGTTGCTGTGGCAGTTATAACCAATTAAGGTTTTTCTGTGCTATACAGTGGTGGGTTCTGAAAGTGGTACGGGCTGCAAATTTAGCAACTTCGTTATAGCATTGCTCAAGTTTTAAGTTTTGGGAAACCTGGAAGTTAGGAGCACCATAAAGAAGACTGGGGAGGAGATAGGTAGTGGCAAGTGTAGTTTTAGTTGCATCAGTGAGAACGTTTTTGGCTCTGTAAAGCAAACCTACTTGTGATGAGTTTTCCCTATGGAATTTTGCCTAGGCAGGTTGAATGCAAGATTAGCATCCACTATCAGCCCTAATAGCTTGCTATGAGAAGCGACTTCAGTGGTTGTATTATCAAGAAAGAGGACTTAAAATGTTGTTTTCCTCACGAGAGAGGGATTTGGGGAAAATAGTAGTGGTTTGGTCTTTTTCGCTTTAGGCAGCGATTATGAGTTACGAAGTCATGTTTCAGTGACCATTAAAGCTTTCTGAGTAACTTTTTGGAGGTACACCATGTTGTCAGATGTACAAATGAGAGTGAAATCATCTGCGTATTTTATTAGGGTGGCCTGTTGTGTGTAAGTATAGAGGGTGTTGGTGAAAATTAAAAGAGGAGGGGACCAAGGATGAAGCCTTGTGGTACACTGGTGGTGACTGGGAGGTAAGGAGAGAGCAGGAAGTGCCATTTTACTGACTGATATATATTGGATAAGTAGCTTTTGAACCACAGAAGGATGGGCTGAGAGAGAGACCTATGAGGACATTTGAAATATAAGTTTGCTGTGACAAGCTGCACTGAAGCATTTAGACAAGCCTACAAATAAGGAAGACACTAGTTTGCTATTACCTGTAGGTTTATTGACAGTGTCTATATAGGTTAGAAGGGCAGTGCTAGTACTATGGGAAGGATGGAAGCCATCTTATCTCTTTATATGGTCATTACAGATGATGATATAACTAGGAGGCATAATTTCAGATTTGTTTATGTCGTGTTTAAGTAACGATTGTGATACAGCGAGAATAGTCGACTTTTGTTGGATAATCCATGCATGTAGTTCAGTAATTTTATTTCTTATGCTTCTAACATTTATGGCAGCAAAAGTTAGATTACCAGGGTTGGGGTGTGACCTTTGTAGGGTTAGATTACTGTGTGGAAGAGATTTGTCTTGGTGTTCATTGTGATAAGTGGGGCCAGGATTAAGGTGAATGTCTCCTGCTAGAAGTGTTTTACTATATTGGGGAATTGCTGATACTTTTTTTTGGAGAGTATTTTATCACCTAATTTTATTTTGTTTTAGTTGAATTGGAGTTAATCAGTCTATATTTGGAGTAAAGGTGAGGGGCATCATTAAATAGGTTGGGAGCAAAGTGTGGAGAGAGTTAGGAGGAAGTATGAATAGGTGACTGAGACAGAGTTGGAGAGATGTTTACAGAATCAATTTAGATGAAATATGGCCCAGTAGCAGGAGACGAATAGAGGATACATTGAGCAGTAGCAGGATCAGATAAATGGATCTACATGCTAAAGCTGGCAAGGTAGTGAGGACGTAAAGATCAAGAAGGAAAAATGTAGCAGCAGGAGAGAAGGGTATTCAGTTGTGATGTAGTCTGAAAGCTGATAGATGTTAGCTAGGAAAAAAAAGTATTTTCTGTGAAGGAAGAGAGTTAAGTTGTCTTTGAATCTTCCCTGGAATGTAAGGAATATGTGTGTTTAAAGGTTATAGTATGAGAATGTAGGCAAAATAGGAAGAAGTGAGGGGTTACTTTGGAAAAGTAGAAGATACGATGTAAAATAGATAGGAGGGGTGTGACCATGAATGTATGCAGAGCAAAGCATTATGGGAGGGAGAAAGATAGTTGGAAATGGAGCTAAAAGATTAAATGGAAGTTGGGAATTAACTAACAAGAAACTAGTGTGTTTGCATGATAGCAGCAACGTTGTTTTGCAGTGTTTTGGAAAATGAGTCACAAGTGCAATGTTTGTGTAGGAAGTATAATAGTAGAGTAAGCATGCTTGGATAGGAGAGAGAAGGAAAGATGAGTGTAGAGGGTGTCCACCTTGAAGGTAAAGTATAATGGAGCATAATCAGCTTATAGGTGACAAACCAATTTGCAGAGATATCAAAACCCATTAGCCAGGAAAAATAAGTAACTGGCATATTCAGTAGAATCTATTGCTCAACAGAAACATTGGCCAACCTAGTAAGTGGTCCTTAGAATGCAAGGACAACTTTTTTGAAGATAAAAACTAATTTTCAGCACAGGCATGCATCTATTTGACTGGATGATGTTAATACACAGCAAGGTGCTTCATGTTAAAATTTGCGGTACTTGCGTATTATCGCAACCAGATTCAGAACTGCAGAAGTGGCTCATTTCCAAGCCCTTTTTGTGGCGATATATAGCTCGGTAGCATATTTAAAACGAGATCAGAAATAAATGTGACAAATTATTTATTTAATCATTTTATTTCACTAAACTAAACTGTGGAATGCCTGACACACGTTTAAAGTGTATGTGAATCAGCATCTAATTGTTCTTTTTCAGAGCAAGCTTCCCGACCAAAAACATGCTGTTCTGTTCACTTTGTAAGTTAACTGCATCAATATTTAGAAATCATTATTTGAAGTGCACTCATAAGAGTGAACCCCCCCCCAAGTTAATGCTTTTGAGATGGGGGAGGGGGGCTTTCAAATGCATGTGCTTCATTTGCGACTAAAGAACATTTGTTTACAATCCTTAATATCGTTTCAGTGATGTCTTTTTCCTACCTGCACGGCTATGTCTTCAGAGTGTTACAGATTCACATGTACATTTTCCGGAGATTTTGAAAAGGCAACTGTAGTTGTTGTAAATGACACAGCATAGGGAAAAAGGACTGCTGAACCGGCATTACATTTACGTGCTTTGTGATCCGTACAGTATGTAAAGGTAATGTGATTTGCCACTGCACTTATCTGTTTACACTCCAGAGGGGTGAAACTGTTTTTGCAATGACTGCTTTTCACTGTAATTGCCAGGGGAATGGCCACAAACTACAGACTGTTTTCAAATATTACCCTTATAAAGAAATACAGTTGGGTACTTATGTAGTCTGGAATCTGGCTGCGATAATACGCAAGTACCAAATTTGCTTACATTGTCCAAAAATTCTCACTGAAAAAATTTGGAATTTGGTCTTTGTGGGAGAGCTTCAGCAATATCTGGGTAGAATATAGTGACCAGAGACTCAGCACTGTATGGAAAGTTGGTGACTGAGTGAAAAAGGAGAGAATAGTGCTGAAGAATTGTTTCAGTGCTATATGCCATGTCAATTGGCCAAAATGAATTTGTAAAATATATAAGAAAAGTTATGTATTTAACTGGAAGCCTTACTATGAATATCACATCAGATTCTGTGATTATCACCACACATGAATAGCACTCATTTCAAATAAGGTCACTGTGTGAGAAATTCTCCTTTCCCCATGACATGGTGACATTGGAGCTGATTGCATTAGGTAAAGGGGTACACTGAAGGAAATTTCCCAATATGAGAAGCGTGGTAGGTTTTCCTCCCTACACATACAGGATTCAAATTTCTAAACAGTTTCATTTTATTTCTGTTTGAAGTTGAGTTCAAACTAATATTTGAACTCATGACATAGAACCTTTTACCATATAAGAATACTTGTTAGTTCAAAGTTTCAGCCCTGACCTGGAGTCAAAGACAACAGAGAATATGTGACAGTTTTAACAAGTATATTTTCAATCACTTGAAGACTCAGTGCATAGTGTGATAAAATAATATTGTGAAATTCTAGAAATGCATATGCAGCTGAAGAACGTTATTAAAGATCAAAGCTATGTTCATAATGAAGTATGTAATTAAGCTTTTATATTTTTATTAAATAATTATTTAATTTCAAATACCTGTATTCTTATTGTGTATGTGCAAATGTATTTCTGTATTTTGATTGTCTATGCACATAAGAAAAAAGCATGGAAAAATTGTATAAAGTCAAATCTGAAACTTCCTAACAGATGTTTAAAGAGCTAAGAAATCTCTCCAAGATACTCATCCAAACTAATAAAAAAAAGGTTTTCTTCCCCCAAATCCAATATAACCTTTCTACCATAAAAGGATATTGGGTAACATTAAGCAACCCCTAAACTTAGTACTACACAATCAAATAATCTATGAAATGAAACAAACTAAATCACTACAACAATTCAGATCCTAGTTCAACCAATTAACATATGCAACATTAAAAAACTGACAGTCAACTACAAGTCCTTCAGTTCACTCAGAACACTACTTCAACATTTTCTCTTTAACAAGACACAACTAAAGTAATACAAAGACTGCTATCACAAATGAAACCTACAACATTAACAGGTGACCAACTTCCAGTTGAATACATAAAACCCGATGCAGATGCCATAGCCTACACCATTTTGATATTAATCAACAGGTCCCACACATTAGAATCATCCATACCCAAACTATGGAAAAAAAAACATATCCCGCCACATAATAGAGGAAAACATACTCTCGCCATTATCACAAATCCTTAAGGATGCATGTATTCCCATCTGCTGAAGTATAACCTAGAAAGTGTACTCTTTCCCACCCAACACGGATTTCACCCTTCACATAGCACTGTTATACATCTCTCTTTCCACAGCACAATGAATAAACTAGTCTCGTCCACATTCCTGAATCTAGCAAGCGCCTTCCATATAGCGTCCTATACTAAACAACTACAAGCATTATCCTCCCTCCATCTCTACCTTACCATCATTTAAAAACTATCTCTTGGATAGGATACAATGTGTCACATGGCAAACGTCTTACTCATCCTGCCTACCCCATAACTATTGTCCCTCGGAGCTCAATCATAGGGCCTCCCCTATGAAAATATTCTCAAACAGCCTCCATACTGCAGTGGGTTATAAGGTTTGCTTTAAAGTATTTTGGATTTCAACAGCTTCACTCTCATCTGCTCACCTCCAAAGACAGCATCACTACCAGCAATCACACAACAATCCTACTTCTCCCTTGAATCTTTTGTCAAACAATCAAATCTTCTGTTGCACCTAAATGAAACAAAAATTATACTTTTCCTCTGAAAATATTACTCTAATTACAAAATAATATTACTATATCTGCACAAAACAATAAGACACAGGTTTGTCACACACATTAAATTACTTGGGTCATCACAGAGCTAAATGTAACTCTACACATCCAAAATACTTTCAGAAGTCATATAACTAGGCCTCTTCAAAGAATCTCACATCACCTCTTTGCAATGTAAAAGTACCACTGCTCTCACATATCTGTCTGCCCTCTCAACTCATGTCAACTCCTCTCTTAGCAAAACTGGAACAGTACTATAATAAAATATCAGAATTTATAACCCACTTTCCAAATAGAACTCATCACCAATTAAACTGCATAAAATTGTTTAACTGTTAAAACTTCAGTCAGCTTAATCTGGCCTAGAGTACACTACATCACCCAAACAAATGCCCAGCACTGAAGACAGGAATTATAGCTTACCCCCATCACCCAAACAAATGTCCATCACTGAAGAGAGTATTGCCATGGTTCTCCTCATCTACATCCCTCAAGTCTAAGGATGTATATATTGCCCAAGTCCAGAGACCAAACAGGGAGAAGTAATATATTCCTCATGCATATCCAAATGTGTTGAAATAGTCTCCTGCAAGACCTAATGCAAATCATGAATTCAAAATACTTCAAAGCAAACCTTAATACCCACCTCTTGGATTCTAAGCTTAGCTCCTTCTACTCTTCCCCTGGATAAACATGGCTACACAAACTCTCTCCAGCTGTCATCTGTCTGTAGTATTGTTTTGGTCTTTCTGCTCTTTCATAAGAAAACCTAAAAGCTTAACTGCATCTAGAAATTATTTTCAAACAACCTGCTAGCTCGTAGCAATGTACTACATATATTTGTATTAATGCATTTGAAGTTCTTAACATTATTGCTTCTGTTTAGTAAAACAAATACAACTCAGTGGAATATGAATTTGATGGTGCCGAGTTATAACTGATGTTCAGAACTCCTACATGCTTTGAGAGCTAGCTATTGTATTAACTGCTTGTATTTCTATTATGAAACTAAAATTTGATCTACATGTTAACAATTGCATCACTAAAACACACCAAAAACTGAGGCTCATACAGAAATAAAAAGTTCCTCACTAATAAAGCAAGGACATCCCTCTCTCATGCATATCTACTACCAAGTCTTATGTACACAGTTCCCAAATCCTAACTAAGCTCAACTCATCACCACTTACAATGCTAGAATCTACCTATAACAAAATCACCAGTTTCACAGCAAACAAATTATAGATCACATCACGCTCTTTCTAAAAACCTTACACTGGCTTGAATTTCCTCATCAACTTCTCTCACAACTTATAGTTATACATTCCATTTTATATCAACCCTCTTTCTGTCCCAACCTATCCCCTCATCTCCTACTACACTCCTTCTAGGACTCTTCGAAGCTCTGACAAAGACCTACTTCAAACCTATCAACCAAACAATAAAACTGGTTGCTATCTTTACAGCTACACCCCTGCCAAATCATGGAACAAACTACCCCGAGAAATCAGGACTCACAATAATGCTAAGGAATTCAAAGCCTTAAAAGACTACCTGAACAATCAATGCTCCTGCAATTGCACTCAGCCTCATTAATTTATTTATCTAGCACTCAGCCTCCCGTGCCTACCTTGAACCCCTTCTCAACTTCTTCCCTAGCTACAAAATCTCACTTTTTCCTTCCCAATCATAACACATTTCTACTCTCTTATCATGCCAACCTACTATCCTTTTACTGTAACTCCTTTCAATCAATCCTTCCTAACTTTACAGCATCTCCTCCACAACCCCATCTCTAAACAAAGCTCTTAGTCCACCATTTTTTTTAACCCAACTAAACCTGTACTGTCGATTGTGTATCTTAACCTGTCTGCATTATATATTCTTTTGCAATTGTAATTTCATTTAAACTGGTCTGTACTCAATTAATGGCTATTTTGAACATTAGTAATATGTTGCTAACAAATGTTAAATGATAAAAGTTTATCTCCAAATAATGATACATTATCTTTTCAATTTATTGATGTATTACCATTTCTACTATTATATTATGTAAAAGTGAAGCTTTTCTCCCCGGGCCTCTTCTGAAAAAGGGCTATCGGTTCAGTCAGACATTCCCGGTCAACAATTGTAAAATAAATAAATAAAGCAGAGCTTAATTGTCATATATCTGCCAGGCATCCTGTTAAATGTTTGCAAAGCTTATTCATGTCCTGCGTGCATCGGTAAGCATGCCGGTTGCATGCTACTGCTCTTAGAAGACTTAGAGGTTGGACTTTACAACTGCTTTTATAGAAGACAAAGTGAATATAGTTCATGCTGCTGTTAGTTCATATTGAATGACCTAGCTGTAGAAGTACTGTCTTAGAACAGCCTTTGTGCAATATATCCTGTCTGTGTTCACTGCTGAATCGTACAGCTGTTATCAGTCAGAGGCTGCATGTTAATGCTGTTAGCCTGTGGTTTTACAGAGCTGATAATGTATTCAATATAATCAGTTTTACTCTATCTGTATACCTTGCATGCTCTGTACTTCACATTATTGTAACCTTTGCACTAATTCTGCCTTATTTAACTTTATTTTTCAGTTTGCATGGGTTTCTTTCTTGCGTGACTCCCCCCCCCTAAACCTGGGATTAATTGCAATAAACAATTTCTGCTTCATCCACTGACGCTGGCTGTCTTAACTAAATAAACTCTCCGGGAAGCAAGAACCTGACATGCTACAGCTTTTCTGAATTACAACTTAGTTCTTAAGTTTTAAGGCTTAAAAGGTACATGCACATCCGTAAAGAGTTCCAGCCAATTGCCACTAAATTGGGCCAATACCCTGAATCAGCCTTGTACACACACACACTGTTCCAGTCCCAAGCTTTTACTGTTTGCATTATTACATTTTTGTTTTTACTTTCAGCATAATCCCTCTACTAATCACAACTCTCTGTAAAACTGCCAAACAACCCTATTTGTGTGCTTACAGTGATAAGTATTCCAGAGCTACTTAGATTAATCTCGTTAGATACTGATATTTTAAGCTTATTACTCACCCTAAACTGATAGTTTTTCACCTCTTCTCCCTGTGGGGGCTGGCCCGCTCTATTCGCTATGCTCACTCTGCTCCCCACCCTGCCCCCATAACATCAATCTTATATCTTGCCTGACCCCTCGCATACTTCTCTTCCACCTATCTCATAACCCCCCTAATTATTTCCCCAGTCATACCATACATCCTAACCATTATACCTTCCCACCCATTCTAACTAGGGCCATATAGTGCTCCATCCCCTAAACTATCACCATCCTGCTCATATTCATTTTATCACACTGCACTCAACCACCATCATGTCCATCACTACTGTTACTTTGATATTGCTTCCCTCACTTACACTCTCTCTCCTAACAATAATCACAACTTTCCAGATACCTAACATACCTCATACACCCACCTGTACAATCACCACACATAACCCACATTTATCAAGTTACAGACATCTACCCTAGCTTATTCACAGCTAATACCTCTGTACTATCCAAAGTGAAAATTCTACCTCTCCAAAGACACCCCCACTAACACACCATCAGCAGCAACTATACCATTTTTAGGGGGGAAAAAAAGTTTTACCCACACAATTTGCTAAAGCATTATTTTCTAGTGCGGTGATGTACAACCCAAACCACTTCAGCCCCAGCAAACCTAGTGACTGTCAAGATACCTGAACTCCATACATGGATTTCACAGTACAACCCAGATATTATAGCAGCTACCGAAACCTGGTTGAAGTCATATGTAAGACACTGAATTTCTCCCCCAAGCTACGCATGCCTGAGAGTCAATCAGTCCCACAAGAGAGGAGGAGGAGTAGCAATACTCTTCCCTAGCAAATATACATTAATTCCCTACTCAAAACCAACACCCATCTTCTCCCCATCCAAAGTACTAATCTCTATATTAAAACTTAACCACAAAAATTATGCTCTGTATATTCCTCCAGGAAACAACATACCAATATTAGAAAACATACTTGCCTGGACTTCTCAAAATATATATAATGAAACCATCATTCTAGGTGATGTAAATATCGATTGGCTAGACATTGCCCACAACCACCCCTCAAAAACATAAATCTTTAGAACTTCTCCCAAACAATTGAAGACATCAACAGACATCACAAGAACAATTGGGCTCCACAATAGACTGGATATTGGTGTCCCACCCTTACAATGTCATCACTGCAGGCATACTACCTAATACCATTAGTGACCACCACCCAACATATATCCTACGCAAAACCACGCCAACCCCAGGCCAACACCAATAAACATCAACCAGAAATTTACTAACTTCCAACCATCCATATTTAGTGAAACCTTAGCTAAAATAAATTGGGAACCCCTCAAATACCTACCACATAATGAGGCTGTTGAATTCTTTAACTCAATGTTTCTAGACATCCTAAACAGGCAAGCATCCACTCACCAAAAATGAATAAAACATAACCGTGCAAGCTGGCTCACAAGGGATAAAAGTCTGGAAATCATGGCAGAAAAACAAGTACCCCCTCAGCTCTACTACATTAGAAGCAACTCTGTAGCCAGGCAAAACGTCTAATAACTAGTGATAAAAAGCCCACTACATCCACCCACAAAGCCAATATAAAAATAATCCCAAAAAAATCTGGCCCTCCATCAACCAGCTATTACACCCAGGCTCTCAAAGCAACCCATCCCCTGACCCATACAAAACCCCTACCAAACTTGCCATCCTCTGCAATTACTATTTCTTTGATACCATAGCCAACCTAACCATCACCTTTCCTACAGTTACCACCACCAAGACAACCGATGACCAAATCATCCCAGAAAACAATCCTACCCGCAACTCTAACCTAAACTTCATCCCAGAAAACAATCCTACCCTCAACTCTAACCTAAACTTCTCCCCCATACCCACCACCACAATAAAAAAAACAACTTTTACCTAAACTAAAATCCTGTACTCTAGCTCCTGACAACCCCCCCCCCACACACACACACACACATAAACACTTCCTTCAGCTAGCAGCAAACTCTAAAGCTTATCCCATCAGCATACTCATTAACAGATCAATTAAATAATTTCTTATGCCAGACATCTGGAAAAAAACATTCCTTTTCTCATTACACAAAGGCGACACCAACAAAGACACCACAAACTTTCGACCTATAGCAATTCACTCACCCCTCTCTAAAATACTGGAAAAATGCATCCATGCCCAACTCCACAACCACCTGCTTGAAAATCAAATTCTGTCACCCGCTCAGCATGGTTTCAGACCAGGACACGGCCCCACTACTGCCCTCCTATCCTTCCTTGATACAGTTAACCAGGCACGGGATTCAGGTAAAATAATCACTTCACTTTTCCTTGACCTCTCCAAAGCTTTTGATACCATTTCCCACACTATCCTCCTCTCTAAACTATCCACCCTCCACATTTCCCCACCTACCCTACAATGGTTCAGTAGCTCTCTCTCCAATAGGCAGCAATCCACCACATGGCAATAATGTTACTCTCACTTCTTCAGTACTTCCACAGGGGTACCCCAAGGCTCCATATTTGGTCCTGTCTTATTTAGTACCTTCATTGACACCTTTCACTTGTAAGCCGCTATGGTACAGCGGTAGTGTTGTTGCCTCACAGCAAGAGGTTCTCCTGTTCGATTCTCGGCTGGAGTGCCTTCTGTGTGGAGTCTGCATGTCCTCCCCACAGTCAAGTGGCCTCCGAAAGACATGGGTGAATGGGCGTGCCTTCGCTGAAGGTTGGGCATCGGGCTGGCAACTCGGCACCATAAAAATCTACTGCCAATCATTAGCGGACCGGAGTTCCGCTGTGGTGACCCCTAACCAGGAAAAGACAAACATTAACAACTTTCACTCCACTCTCCCACAATGCTCAGTAACCCAGTATGCTGATGACTCTACAATAATATGCACCACAAATTCCAGCTCTGAACTCCAGCAAATCACCCAGAATGCCCTCAACTCTACTGAATCTTGGGTGCTTAATCATCTTGCCCTAAATAAAAAAATAAATAAATAAACTAGTAATTTTTATCCCTAACAAAACCACTTCCTTAGATAAAAACTCATCACTATACAAGCCCAAGACAATACCACTATAGAAGTTGTCCCCCACACTAAATTACTAGGCATTATTATAGATGAAAACCTTAACTTTGACCTACACATAAAAATAACATCAAAAAACACACCAAAAGCTCGGCATGCTCTACAGGCACCAACACTTTCCAAGCCTCTCTACTAGACAAACCCTTGCAACTACCTTTTTATTACTCTCTCTCCTTTATGGTGTCTCTCTCTCACTAATATCCAAAATTCTACAAAATCCAAAGTTGATATGTGCTACAACAAAATAGCAAAATTTGCCAAGTCCAAATTCTCATCCCACCGCTGTAACTCACTGAAACAATTAGGCTGGTTGAAACCCCCACCATCTCTCATTCACCCAATTAACTACAGCACACAAAATAATCTACAGACTCACAGACTGTCCTGCTCTCTCAACTCTACTTGCCAAATACCAACCCAGCAGGCAACTAACATCTGAAAATCATCTACTTCTAAAAGTAGAACAGCCCACCTTACTGGATGGTCAACTGCTTCACTCCTTCACCATCGCCAAACTATGGAACTCGCTTCCTCCTTCTATAAGAAACATGGGCTGCACCACACCTTCAAACAAACACTGAAAAATCATCTCAACTCTTCCTGGCTCTGTACCTGGTGTATAACAACCCTTCCTGGCTCTGTACCTGCTCTATAACCCTTCCTGGCTATGTTCCTGCTCTATAACAACCCTTCCTGGCTCTGTACCTGCTCTATAACAACCCTTCCTGGCTCTGTACTTACTCTATAACAACCCTTCCTGGCTCTGTACCTGCTCTATAACAACCCTTCCTGGCTCTGTACTTACTCTATAACAACCCTTCCTGGCTCTGTACCTGCTCTATAACAACCCTTCCTGGCTATGTACCTGCTCTATAACAACCCTTCCTGGCTATGTATCTGCTCTATAACAACCCTTCCTGGCTGTGTACCTGCTCTATAACAACCCTTCCTGGCTCTGTACCTGCTCTATAACAACCCTTCCCGGCTCTGTACCTGCTCTATAACAACCCTTCCTGGCTATGTACCTGCTCTATAACAACCCTTCCTGGCTGTGTACCTGCTCTATAAAAACCCTTCCCGGCTGTGTACCTGCTCTATAACCTAACCTCTTCCTTCTGCTTATATTATAACTAAATTCCTGTGCTTTTTACTACTAGTTACTGATGATACTTTCTCCATATTTATTATTTTTTCATCACTTGTTGATACTGGTACAATAATACTGATTAATATATCTCTGTTTATACCTCTCTGAATTCATCTGGCAACCAACTAAATTCCTGCTTTAATGTATATTTTCTGTATATATTGCTTAATCAAATCAACTAGATTCCAGCTTTTATGTATATATTCTGTATATATTATTGTAATAAATGTGTAACACTTTCTTCTGTACCAATTAATGTTTATATTTTTCTGTATTTATGTTCTTCTTGGAGTTTTCTCCCTGGGCTTCCACTGAAAATGGGCTTTTTTAGGCCCAGTGGACTTTCCCGGTAAACAAATGCAATAAAATAAACAAACAGTATTATATAATGATATCTAGAATCTATTTAATTTGTGTTTTTTTTATATATATATATATATATATATATATATATATATATATATATATATATATATATATATATATATATACATACTAATTTTTGTACATGTAATATAACATTTTCTGTTTTGTACTATATTGTATGACATCTTGCAAGATTTAATTGGGGAGCTTTTCTTCATGAACCTCTGTTGAAAAGGAGCCTGCTATGGCCCAGTCCGACTCACCTGGTAAACAACTGGTATATAAATGTACACACACATACACAGGTGACATGGCAGGAAGAGTGGTCACCACAGCAAGAGATCCTCTGGTTCAATTCTCACCTGGGGTGGTTTCTGTGCCAAGTCTGCATGTCCTCCTTGTGTTCTCATGTGGACCTTCTTCATGTGCTCCAGTTTCTTATCATATTCTAAAGATATGCACAGTCTGAACTGAACTTAGGTGTGAAACAGTGTGGTATGAAAGAATCATGGCAGACCAAGCTGGCCAGTAGTGTGAATACTGGTTTTGGATGATTACTATTAAACTGCCATCTTGACCACATGTTTAAAAATGAGAAAAAAGGGTTATGGATGGGTGGATATATACATTATCTTATATATATATATATATATATATATATATATATATATTTACATACACACATATATAGGTGTGTTTAACATTAGTGTAATAGTGTTTACCTAGCCTTTTGCCAGTATTTCTCTTTTATCACCTAAACTATTTTGTAGGTGAGAGCAGGGTATTTTAAGTAGCGATCGTTTATGAAAAGGTGTTTACTATTTGGCTACACTGTTGAGGGGGAGCAACTTTTCTCTATACATCCTTTTATATTCTAGAGCGCTTCAATAAGCAGTAGTCTTGGCGCTTTCATAATTAATCCTGTTTCTGCCTTGTTTATTTTAGTCTATGTATATACAATGCTGGATACTGTGGAATACATATGGTCAGTACACTGCTATTATCTTCCTTAAAAGGAAAGTAGTCAGTACCCACCCTGCTGAAAAGTAATAAGCCTGCCAACAGAGCTTAGACCGTTCAGGGACTCTGTATAGTTAGTTTAAACCAAGTAATGGGGCTGAAACAGAACACCGCTGCCCATATTAGTCATTAATTTGTAGAGTGCGCAGGCGGTTTGGGCAAAGAACATATGGCACAGGTCTCAGTGGGAGAAACAATTCATGTAGCCGTTACTTACACCTTGTTTATTCAATTTTGTCCAAATCATGTTTGATTGATTACAATGTGACCTTATATGATTTGTGTAACTGGGCTTGTTGTATTTACTATTGCCAACTAGCCCACTGTGTTATAATACTGACTAATTCTGTTACCCGTTTTTCATTACTGCTCATAAACACTGTGTGGTAATTAGTAGGAAAATCACCATTGTCTTGTGCCTGCATATAACTGCATGCATATTAGATGTCCCTGAGTTTCTCTGACAATAATTATTTGTGTTATTGAGATATTGTTGTATTTTAGGTGCTACTTCAAGATTTCTTAGATGCTTTTAAAAATACCTGCATACAATATTAGTTGTCCCGGAGTTGCTCTGTGTTACTGGGGACTGACCTGGCTTTTTGATGTTATTATAGATACTACTCAGCTGGCCGTAGGATACACCACTGGGTATTGTTTTACTCCTGTTTGCAAAGCTGAATTGTCTAATGAACTGGCCTATAGTGTTAAGTCCTTGCTTCAGTAGCATTCCTGTTAAACTCGTTAGCTATCTCAAAAAGTGTATGTGGTCAAGGTGCTTTTTATCACTGAAATAACTGTCTTCATCCTGATAGTTAATGAGCAAACCTGACATTACTGTTGTCTTACCACTTAATTTGTACTTTTTCTCTCCCTCTAACCATTCTATCTGTACCCTATATCCTTACCTTCTATGAAAACTTACATTATACCGGATCCCACCATCCCTTAAAACAAACATTACTACTAAATCAGCTAGCTTTCCAAAGCCATTTTAACATAACATCCTCATCAACCTATCTTTTACCAAAGTATCATAGGGTAGCCCATATTACTTACCGCCAAGCCAGGAAGTCACAAAACATTTTCTGTAAACTCCTAAAGCTTACATATAGTCTTCAACAAAGCCCTCTACTTCATGGTGACATTCATCCCAACCCAGGCTCAAACAACAAGATCCCAACAAACTCCCACCTATCTCATCCCACCACCCCATTCACCCCCACTAGAACCCCTAATTCTCTCCTCATAGCACATCTCAACATACGTAGCTTAAACAATAAAATTAGCCAACTACATGCTCTGTTAGACATACATTCATTTGACATCCTGTGTCTAACAGAAACATGGCTCAAACCAGTAACAAAAGACATTGAAATCATCCCACCTGGTTATAATATTTTGAGATTAGATTGTACAACCAAAAAGGGTGGAGGAGTAGCAATTCTGTACAAATCTGAGTTACATGTTACTTCACTAGATGTACAACTACCTTTAGATAATAATGCTGAAATCCTTATTTCTAAGCTTCAGGTCAATGCTAGCAAATCCATATACATAATATGCTCCTACCTACCTCCAGGCAATAACATCAACACCCTAGAAAGTATCCTCAGCTGGCTTTCTACATCCTTCACACAAGAAACCATTGTACTTGGTGATTTTAATATAGATTGGAATAGCTGTACCTCAGCCAAACCTACAACCCATATAAACATTTATGGCTTTTCCCAAAGAATCACCACCCCTACCAGATTCCATAAACCTAGTAGCAAAGAAAGTACCTTAGACTGGATCTTAGTAAATAGCCATGCTCTCTCATATAAAGCAGGTACCCTTCCTGATGACATTAGTGACCACTCACTCACTCACTCACATAATTAGACAAAAGACCTTTATTCCCAACTAAACTATCTTTAGAACTACCAGGAAAAAAAAGATTTTATCCCAGCAAGCTTCCAAGCATAGCTTAGGTCACCCCTAAAACACCTCCCTCTTGAGGAAGCAGTGTCCTATTTTAACTCTAAATTCTTACAAACCCTGGAATAGCATGCCCCGACTCGCTCTATTAGATCTAGAAATAATGCTGCTCCATGGCTCACTAAAGAGACTAGGCATAAAATCTTAGTCAGAAGCAAACCCTGGTCTAAATGAAGAACTACTAAAAACCCAACAGATCAACAAAACTTTAAACAGCTGAGAAATGCTACTAAATCAATACTTCTTGATAAAAAAACTTCTACTTTAAACTCCAGCAAAAGCATCAACAAAAAACACAAAGTTTCTGGTCAGGTATTAATAGACGTATACACCCAGGCCACTCCAAGACACCAACCCCATCAGGCCTCTCCCTTAACACTCCCAACCAGATTGCTGATGCTTTCAATACCTTTTTTACTGAAACCGTCCAATCTCTAGCAAACTCCTTACCACCTGTTAACTCTAGTCTCCCATCCTCCTTAGCTAGCTTACCGCCTACCTTTAATTTAAAACCACTTCCTACATCCCTCATGTACACCCTACTTCACAAACTTAAACCATGTACACCCTCAGCTGATTTACTACCAGCTGAATACCTACATATTGCAGCAAAAGTACTTGCCTACCCCATTTTCATCCTAATTAACAGAACCATTACTGAACCATTACTGAAGGCTCCATCCCATCTCTCTGGAAAATCTCCCACATTATCCCACTTCACAAGGGTGGTAACAACTGAAATCTCTAACTTTTGCCCCATAGCCTTACTCTCTCCTTTAGCCAGAATCATGGAAAAATGCATCCACCAGCAACTACTTGATCACCTTCTCCAAAATAAACTACTAGCTGACTGTCAGCATGGCTTTAGGACTTTCCATAGTACTACCACTGCTCTCCTATCCTTTTCTGACTGCATTAACAAATATCATAACAATATGCTTTCCTCTGCACTCTTTATTGACCTCTCTAAAGCCTTCAATATGGTTAACCATCAGATACTTCTAAACATACTCAAATTACTCTCACTTGCCACACAGGCATTACAATGGTTCAAGTGCTACTTAGAAAATAGACAGCAAGCTGTCCTTTGGGACAATCACCTATCCACACATCTCCCTATTACCCTTGGTGTCCCTATCCTGGCCTATCCACACATCTCCCTATTACCCTTGGTGTCCCTATCCTGGCCTATCCACACATCTCCCTATTACCCTTGGTGTCCCTATCCTGGCCTATCCACACATCTCCCTATTACCCTTGGTGTCCCTATCCTGGCCTATCCACACATCTCCCTATTACCCTTGGTGTCCCTATCCTGGCCTATCCACACATCTCCCTATTACCCTTGGTGTCCCTATCCTGGCCTATCCACACATCTCCCTATTACCCTTGGTGTCCCTATCCTGGCCTATCCACACATCTCCCTATTACCCTTGGTGTCCCTATCCTGGCCTATCCACACATCTCCCTATTACCCTTGGTGTCCCTATCCTGGCCTATCCACACATCTCCCTATTACCCTTGGTGTCCCTATCCTGGCCTATCCACACATCTCCCTATTACCCTTGGTGTCCCTATCCTGGCCTATCCACACATCTCCCTATTACCCTTGGTGTCCCAATCCTGGCCTATCCACACATCTCCCTATTACCCTTGGTGTCCCTATCCTCACATCTCCCTATTACCCTTGGTGTCCCTCACGGCTCTATCCTGGGACATCTCCTTTGCTCTATATTCATTAACGATCTAAATGTAAATCTTCCTCAAGCTACCTGCATACAATATGCAGACTCCACATTAATTTGTGCCGCCTCTTCTTCAGCTGGACTCCAATCCATCACCCAAAAAGTATTTAACTTAGTAGAAAAGTGGATCTTACAATGTTGCATCCTTCTAAACACCCAAAAAACTAAACTCTTGCTATTTACTCCAACACTAAAGTCCTCCCCAATAGATCTCACATTTATATCCGACAATGGGACTGTCATATCACCTGACTCAACCACCAAACTCTTAGGCGTAATAATTGACCACAACCTTAACTTAGACTCGCATATTAACTCAACTATTAAATCAGTAAGTAGAAAACTTTACAGGATAAAACCTTTCCTTACCCCTGTAGCCAGAACTACCATTGCCCACACCCATCTGATCTCTACCTTCCTCTATGCCTCCCCCATTTAAACTAATCTTTCCAAAAGCAACCTTAAACTGGCAACCTCCTATAACATTGCCAGATTTGCCACTGGCTCACCATTTAGAACCCACCATTGTCAAAATCTTAAACAGCTAGGATGGCTAGAACTGCAAAACCTCAGCTTTGGCCGGCTAACAACTTGCTATATTCAACTGGACGTATAAGAGAATTTAAGTACCTTTATCTGCTTTTTTTTTTCAAAAGAATACAGTATTGAAATTGATTTTAACTGTGTGGAAAGAATATTTAGCTGAACTGCAAGTTTTCACTCTGCTCTTCAGTGTGGAAGAAATATTAACTGAACTGGTAGTTAGTCAGTGTTTGCTGAATTTTGTTATTTGCTAGTAATTACAGGTGTGGGGGTAGTCACATTCTTTGATTTCCTGTCCTTGCCTATTTAAGTGGTACAGTGTGAAATATTTTCTGCTTAAAAACCTCAGCTTTGGCTGGCTAACAACTTGCTATATTCAACTGGACGTATAAGAGAATTTAAGTACCTTTATCTGCTTTTTTTTTCAAAAGAATACAGTATTGAAATTGATTTTAACTGTGTGGAAAGAATATTTAGCTGAACTGCAAGTTTTCACTCTGCTCTTCAGTGTGGAAGAAATATTAACTGAACTGGTAGTTAGTCAGTGTTTGCTGAATTTTGTTATTTGCTAGTAATTACAGGTGTGGGGGTAGTCACATTCTTTGATTTCCTGTCCTTGCCTATTTAAGTGGTACAGTGTGAAATATTTTCTGCTTAAAAACCTCAGCTTTGGCCGGCTAACAACTTGCTATATTCAACTGGACGTATAAGAGAATTTAAGTACCTTTATCTGCTTTTTTTTTCAAAAGAATACAGTATTGAAATTGATTTTAACTGTGTGGAAAGAATATTTAGCTGAACTGCAAGTTTTCACTCTGCTCTTCAGTGTGGAAGAAATATTAACTGAACTGGTAGTTAGTCAGTGTTTGCTGAATTTTGTTATTTGCTAGTAATTACAGGTGTGGGGGTAGTCACATTCTTTGATTTCCTGTCCTTGCCTATTTAAGTGGTACAGTGTGAAATATTTTCTGCTTAAAAACCTCAGCTTTGGCCGGCTAACAACTTGCTATATTCAACTGGACGTATAAGAGAATTTAAGTACCTTTATCTGCTTTTTTTTTCAAAAGAATACAGTATTGAAATTGATTTTAACTGTGTGGAAAGAATATTTAGCTGAACTGCAAGTTTTCACTCTGCTCTTCAGTGTGGAAGAAATATTAACTGAACTGGTAGTTAGTCAGTGTTTGCTGAATTTTGTTATTTGCTAGTAATTACAGGTGTGGGGGTAGTCACATTCTTTGATTTCCTGTCCTTGCCTATTTAAGTGGTACAGTGTGAAATATTTTCTGCTTAAAACCTCAGCTTTGGCCGGCTAACAACTTGCTATATTCAACTGGACGTATAAGAGAATTTAAGTACCTTTATCTGCTTTTTTTTTCAAAAGAATACAGTATTGAAATTGATTTTAACTGTGTGGAAAGAATATTTAGCTGAACTGCAAGTTTTCACTCTGCTCTTCAGTGTGGAAGAAATATTAACTGAACTGGTAGTTAGTCAGTGTTTGCTGAATTTTGTTATTTGCTAGTAATTACAGGTGTGGGGGTAGTCACATTCTTTGATTTCCTGTCCTTGCCTATTTAAGTGGTACAGTGTGAAATATTTTCTGCTTAAAAACCTCAGCTTTGGCCGGCTAACAACTTGCTATATTCAACTGGACGTATAAGAGAATTTAAGTACCTTTATCTGCTTTTTTTTCAAAAGAATACAGTATTGAAATTGATTTTAACTGTGTGGAAAGAATATTTAGCTGAACTGCAAGTTTTCACTCTGCTCTTCAGTGTGGAAGAAATATTAACTGAACTGGTAGTTAGTCAGTGTTTGCTGAATCTTG
>NC_056748.1:1136794296-1136910181 GCF_019279795.1 Protopterus annectens | reverse complement strand
TGCCCTGTAAAGACCCTAGGAGGTTCAGACCCTTGCTTACATTCAGTTAATGCAGTAGGAATCTCCTACCAAACAAGAAATCTGCAGAATCACCTGAGGATCCTCTGAAATGATCAACAGATTCTCCCCTTAACATCCAGAATGGACATCTGCACAGCTTCTGAGAATATGTGAGAAGTCAGATCTATGCCAGCCTCTAATACGGTCATGGCAGAGAAATCTGATGGAACAACTGGGCAATCTTCTGGGCCTTCACAAGCCTCAAGAGAGATGTCTGGGTTCGGTGGGACTGCAGCTAAATCAGACATGACTTTTGACATTTTTCTTGGTAAGCTGCTGACCTTCAGGATGGGAGGTTTCCACCATGACAACCTGCACCAACAATTTAACACTATGGTTCTGAGGTAGATGGACAAGGAGGAGGGACAACTACACAGGATCTTAAGGGTAAATGTTTGGCAGATAGAACACTGCTTGGTCACAAGAAGCACCCAAGCAAGAGAGAGACTACTCATGACAAACTTTATGGAGAACCTGCCTCCCACACTGACATTTTGCCTTTCCAGATGAAATGTAAACCCACAACACTGAAACAAAGAAAAAAGAAACCCTAATGGGGCATTTATCTGAAACCTGGCTTGGTAACCAGCACAGGAGGAGAAGCATTCAGACCGACAATCAATAGTGGTGTTCAGACTAGCGGCAAAGAAGTTCTTAAGTACAGGTGTTTGTATGTCACCTTTCTACCCTACGTCTTGAGCCAGAAGCATATGCTTGATGTACAATGTCTATAAATCTTAAAGCTTTGGTATACTGGCTGGACATTGTACTACCTATGGCAGGGAACCCCTTCTGAGAAGAATACTGCAACAGTGATATGGAAGGACATCATTCTGTTACCGAAGAGACAAGTGGAGATTCAGATTTTCAGCAAGAAAAAAGGAGGCTTTCATGGTGCTGGGGGAGGGGAACAAAGTCTCAAAGTCATTCTGACTTACTGGAGTGTCTAGAATTCTACTTGGAATCCCCTTGCCATTTCTTTCTAATCTTCTGTTTACCTGTATTTTGAGGATTGTGTTTATTTTGTTACTTATCCCTTGTAAAATGAAGATTGCAAAATCTTAGAAATTCCCTGTATTAACTTTATCTTTCATCACACTTTTTGATCACCTCTGCAGCAGAGAGCCCAAAAACTACATCTCTATCCACGTAGAATTTAGTGTCACATTTTTATCATCATTTGAGACATTCTGAGAACGCAGCATTGCAAACGTCTTCAGAAGAGCAGCAGTGGCCACAGCTATGAAATTATCAGAGTTATGCTCATACTGCAAACAATGAGTGGCTACTTCAACAATGGAATAAACTAATTTAATCAGATTTTCTTCACAAGAAGAAACTGCAGAAAAAACATTCCTCATACTTTTACAATTAGTCAGAACAAACCTTAACATATGAGCCTGAAAAATTCAAAATTCTGAAAATCAAAGTTGCAAAAGCATATGCGTTTTATCTTTCTTATTAGAAACAGCAGTATTAGAAGCAGAAGGATTAACTAAAGCTATAACTGCTGGATCAGGTTTAGGAAGAGTGTAAAAAAACATAAGATTGAGGAACTTTATATATCCTCATTTTTTTTTTTTTAGAACCAGCTGTTTGTCAGGGAAATTTCAGGCAGTAACACACACATCCACCAAAACTGACAAAACTGGAGGAATGGGTGCAATTTCTTCTGTATTTTCTTTTTTTTTCAAAACAATTTTATTGATTTTAATAATTTCAAAATTATAAACAATCACATGAAATCATAGTAAAACTGTAACCTGAAAGCTTTATCATATATAATTTATATATTTGATATATATCAAACTAACAGAACTGAACCAACTAAAGTATTTACATAGACATCCATTAATATATTTAAAATGTGTTATCTGTTTATAATGTATATTGTCAATATGAAAGAAACAAATTGATGTAATTTGTTATAGAGATTCATTCAACAAATTTTGCAAATTAACCCACAATTGATGATTGTATGTTTTTAGTTGTCCTTGAGTTTATAGTTTTTAATTGCAGTTGGCATACTACGTTTAACAAATTCATGAACTTAGAAAATGAAGGAGGAGATTCTGAAATCCAATTTTTTGTTATGGTCTGTCTGGCTACCACCAGTATTGCCCATAATAGTGGATACTTTATTTTTCTGACACACTGTGGAACAGGAGTATTAAATATCACCAGAGATTTATTTAATGTGAAATTGAATCAAGTGCCTGTAGTAAGTCATTTATTTTTCGCCAAAAAGTAAAGTATGGCATTCGTAGAACATATGTGACCAGTTTATGTCTATATTTGATTTACATTTATAACAGATATTTTGTTTTTTGTTTATTTTATACATTAATTGAGGAGTATAGAATGATCTATTTATATATCTCCACGTGTATAATTTCCAATTCAAAGATAAATTCGTTTTCCCTACTGATTGTAAGATGATTGCTTTATCTAGATCAGTTGGAAAATTATTATAAATAGAGTAGAAATAGTTCTAGAAGTTCTGTGGACAACTGAAAGTTTCTTCTCTTATAGTTCTATAAATAAAATAAAGTTTTCCAGAATAGGTTTGTTTATGAAGTAAGATTGATTGAAAATGGTATAGTAAAGTACTAGATTTGTGTTTAGTAATTGATGAGATCAATTCTAATTTATTAGCTAGAGTTAAAGTGTTTGCATATCCAGCCACATTGCATTGTCTATTTGATATTCCTGTATTATGTATTAAACTGATTTGGTTTTATATTCAGATGTTAGTTAGAACCAAAGCTTAAGATCATGTTTAAGTATGGTAATTTTATTTATGTCCGAAGTTATAATAGAGTCTTGTGTGAATCTTATGGGGAATAATAAGAAGAAGCATTCTTTGTATCTGGGGTGTTTATATATGAACATTTTTTAATTTGGTGTAATATGAATGTAGCTAGTAGTATGATTGAGAGTTGTGTGTATAGTAAAATAATCTTTTAGGATCCATAAAATAGGGTTACTTATTATTTCTAATTTGTGTATAGATGGTCTTGATATTAGCTGCATTGCTGATACCCATAGCAGTTTCCACTTAGCTGAGTATGTAGTATCTAAAAGTTGTGCAATTGTTTTGATTATTGAGGAAATTGAGTAAAGGTTTAGATCTGGAAATGCTATCCCACCATTGTTCCAGCTGTTTTGATGTTGATTAATTGATATTTTTTCCCCAGACCAAAAGAATTTTAATATTAAAGTATTTAACTTATTAATAATTTTTTTGAAGGGAGTATTTGAATAGATTGTATAATATATATGTGGATAGAATAATCATTTTTAATAATAATCTTTCTTCTGTAGTGAAAGTTATTGTATTCCATTTTAAAAATAGATTTTGAATATTTTCAAAACACTTATTATAGTTTAGTTGTATCCATTATCATTGTAAACAACAATGGAGATAGTGGGCAGCCTTGCTTGGTACCTTTTATGATTATTCCTAATATCGTTAGCCCACGGTTCCATTATCATTGTAAACAACAATGGAGATAGTGGGCGGCCTTGCTTGGTACCTTTTATGATTATTATTCCTAATATCGTTAGCCCATGGTTCCATTATCATTGTAAACAATGGAGATAGTGAGCAGCCTTGCTTGGAACCGTTTATGATTATTATTCCTAATATCATTAGCCCATGGTTCCATTATCATTGCAAAACAACAATGGAGATAGTGGGCAGCCTTGCTTGGTACCTTTTATGATCATTATTCCTAATATTGTTAGCCCACGGTTTCATTATCATTGTAAACAACAATGGAGATAGTGGGCCGCCTTGCTTGGTACCTTTTATGATTATTATTCGTAATATCGTTAGCCCACGGTTCCATTATCATTGTAAACAACAATGGAGATAGTGGGCAGACTTGCTTGGTACCTTTTACGATTATTATTCCTAATATCATTAGCCCACGGTTCCATTATCATTGTAAATAACAATGGAGATAGTGTGCAGCCTTGCTTGGTACCTTTTAAGATTATTATTCCTAATATCATTAGCCCATGGTTCCATTATCATTGTGAACAACAATGGAGATTGTGAGCAGCCTTGCTTGGTACCTTTTATGATAGGAAGTTTATTTGAAGTATATGAACCTAATTTGATAAATGCAAAAGTACCATCATATAGGTGTTTTAGCAGATTAATTCTATGAAAATTTTAAACATTCTAATAATGTGAACAAGTAATCCCAATTAATTGAATCAAAAGCGGCATTTATGTCCAGACTAATTAAAGTTAGGTTCTTTTTTTTTTTTTTTTGTGAGAAATCAATAAGGGCTAATGTTCGTTTTATATTGTCATAAGTGTTTCTGTTGACTACAAAACCTGTCTGATCCTCATCTATTAATTGGGGTAAAAATGCTTTTAGTCTTTCAGTGAATATGTTCATAAACATCTTATAACCAGTATTTAATAAAGATATAGGTCTGTAAGAGGAACAATATTTAGGGTCCTTGTTATGTTTTATGATGGGTGATATGTATGTATATCTCCATGATGGGGGTATTATGAAGTTGTTTTGAGCTGTGCTATATACTTTACGAAGTAATGAAATAGCTGATTTGGGCATAGCTTTGTATAATTCTGGTATGATACCATCACTTCCAGGTGCTTTATTTTGTCTTATTGTCATAAGTGTTTCTGTTGACTACAAAACCTGTCTGATCCTCATCTATTAATTGGGGTAAAAATGCTTTTAGTCTTTCAGTGAATATGTTCATAAACATCTTATAACCAGTATTTAATAAAGATATAGGTCTGTAAGAGGAACAATATTTAGGGTCCTTGTTATGTTTTATGATGGGTGATATGTATGTATATCTCCATGATGGGGGTATTATGAAGTTGTTTTGAGCTGTGCTATATACTTTACGAAGTAATGAAATAGCTGATTTGGGCATAGCTTTGTATAATTCTGGTATGATACCATCACTTCCAGGTGCTTTATTTTGTTTAAGCTTATTAATTTGAGTTTGTATGTCAGCTAGGGTGATTTGTTTATCAATAAGTTCTATTTGTTTTTTATTAAGTTTATTATGAAGATTTTTATTAATAAAATGCTTTATGTTGTCTTTAGTTTCTATATTATGTGTAGATTGATTGATTCTATGAAAGTGACTTCTAAATTATTCTATTATATCTTGTATACTATATATTTTTTCTTTTTCCTCAAGGAGTATATTTCTTTGATATGATTATGTTTGTTCAATCATTTAGTTTTATTTTTGAGATTAGTTAAATGTTTATGATTTAATCAATAGGCAAGAAATGTATATTTTTCTAATGTAATCATTGTCTTGTGATGTAGTATGTTTCTATATTCTTCATTTAATTTGCTTATTTCCTCCCTAATGTTTTTAGAAGCGAGATTGTCTCTAGTTTTGAGATGCAATATATCAAGTTTGTTCAGTAATGTTTCCATATTTTTATCCCATGTTTTCCTTTTATTGTAATACCATTTGTTAAATTGTCCATATAGGTAAGCTTTTAGTGCATCCCAAACATATATGTCATGGGTATTAGATGCTGAGTATCTATAAAATGTTGTATTTCTTCTTTTAAAAATGACTGAAAATCTTTAAGTTGGGTAAGATATGCAGGTATTCTTTTTGTGTATTGGGAATGTTAATATTTAATTCAAATATAATAGAATTATGATCAGAGATTGGACAAGAAATGATTTTGCTGTTATTTAAATCATTTATAATTTGTGTGCAGAATAGTATTCTATCCATTCTGGAATATGATTTGTGTCTATTGGAATAAAATGTGTATTGCAGAGAGCTATGATCTGTAAAGTCAAATATATTTTTGAGCAAGTAGGAGTCTATACATTTTATTGTTTTACTTGAGGGGTAATTTATCTAATTCCTAAAGTGGTTGCATCTTTTTAATCTAAGATACAACTGAAGTCCCCTGCCATGATAATATTTCCCTCAGACTGAGGTATTATTTGGGATAAAAGTTGTTTGATAGTATTAGTACCTATTCCCGGTAACCAATAATTATTTATTAATGTATATAGTTTTTTGTTTATTTCAGTTATGGCTAAACATAACAACCCTTTGTTATCTTGATATGTTTTAATTATTCTTGGTGAAGGAAGCAATTTGTTCCATAAAATTGCAACCCCCCCTTTTCTTTTTTGTATATACTGAGCTTGTGATGATTGTATATTTATTTGTGTTCAAGAACTTAATATCTTTTATTAAATGAGTTTCCTGTAAAAAAATTATGTTTGGCTTACGTAGAGCTAGATATTTAAACAAACTACCTCTTTTAATAGGGTTATTTAGACCATTTATATTAATCAATATGCCTTTTAATATAGTCATGTTATGTAGGTATGAGTGTGTGATTAATTAATAACATGTCAATACTATATGAGTAATTTTAGAATCTCTTTCCAACCAAAGAGTTGTTTATTCTGCAAGTATGATACATTAATTCATTGTGGGAAACATATATATTATAAGCATTGTAACTTATAATTCTATTTGGATAGATTAAAATGGATGTCAAAAGAAACTGTTTAACAATGAACGTATATTTCAGATTGTCAAAACACAATATAGCTCCCCACCTGGAGTTATAAAATCCCTGTCTTGATGCCATTAGCCACTGAGATCAAACCCTTAATCAGTAGCAACAGAACACAACTGCCACCAGTAATATGTATTAAGTAATAGTGATTAGATATAAAACTAGAGTTTATTTTAACTTAAACCTATGAAAATTTAACAATATATTTCACCTGATTTATGTTGATCGCGAAAATGAAATACAATGTAAGTTATTGTGCATGTATAAAATATAGAAAAAACTATTAGCAAGTCTCTAATATATATCATAAGGATAATATAAGACTGTCTATGTTGACTAATTACTATTTAACCGTACTTAACATAGTATAGTAAGATATCATCTATTAACAGTTATTGAACTATTTTTTATTGTTAATTTTCTTCAAACAAGGTTTTATACAGTCAAACATATTCCTTAGATCTACTATGTTAACATAAATATTGTAACTTATCAAATATAAATTCATTAATCACATTGCGTCTCCTTTCCCACAAATATATGTATGTACATGAAAGAGATGATCGGGGAAAGAAAAAAACAAAAAGGGGGCTTTAGATAAACAGTAATTATATTGTGATGGATTGAAGCATTTGCCATTTGATCTATTACAATATATTTTCTAGCAGGTGTAACTTGATAGGTGTTAGAGATACAGAGATACTACAGATAAATGAAATATTTCTTGCTTCTGCGCGAGGTGTTATTTTTTAAGTCCTTTATATCTCAATCATAATTAAATCTGCCACAGTCAATAAGAATTTTCAACGCTTCAAAACATCAGTACATGTTATTCAAAGAGATAAGCACACACTTCAGTTAGATAGAAAGGAGCTAACTAGAAATCCACTAAGTAGTCCTCTATTCAATGCTCAAAGCTGTCAGCATAAATCATTACACCTGAGTTAGCTTCAACTACATACCTTATTGAGTTATTATTAAAACTATATTAACTAAGTGTGTAAACATCTGGTAACAAAAGTGACATTATAGGTGAATGCTGCAGATAACAATATTCTGCAAGTTGATATTACATTTACAATTACTCACTTTTAGTCCTCTTTTCCCATTAATTGTGCAGTTTATAGGTCCATGGAATCGAGAATAGCTGCTCCTTCCTTAACATTTATTTTTTAATTACAAGCGACCTTTAATTCAATACTTTGAGTTGTTGTGTTTGATATTATTTAAAATAAATGATTACAGTTACTTCTCGGTCTCTGACGAGCTTTCCACTTCCTGTATGCGCTTGTCCATTAGCACGGACGTCATCTGGCTACTTCGCATATCCGAAAATGCGAAGAAATGATATGGAGATGTTTTAGCTGGCTACAGGATCTGGGAATGGCTGAAGCCCGTGAATGATCGTTGCGAGGTATTTATTGAGTAAAATAGTCTCTTAGATGTAAACTGAGGGAAAATCAGTTATAATTTGTTAACAGGACTTTCTTTTCCTCCCTCTCTTTACAGGAAAAATAATAGTTATGAGCCTCGTGTGCCCCAACCAAGCAAATTCACAGTGTAAAAAACATGTATGTCCTTTCCACAAAACAACATAACCAAAACATTTGAAGTTATGAAAAAGATTATCAACACACACTGAAACCATAGTTATTTCTTTGTAAATCCATAGACCAACATTTAGTTATAAAAAAAAAAAAAAACAGAGACAGCACTTCCCAAATAGGCATTTGTCCATTAAAAGTCATAACATATGTTTTATCTTGGACTTATAGCTGTAAAAGACACTATATAGAGGGGATTACTTAATTAGATATAACCAATGTTGCCTTGCTGTTATTAACATATTAGAGGTGTCTTATAAAAGCTGTCATATAAGTAGTTTACTGTGTTTTGGCTATATCAAGTTAAAATCATATATTAAAGACCTATAATATCTAAATTATTACTATAGTTATTATAGTTTGGGAAAATACCATACTATTTTGATTTTATAGGGATAATAATATCTGCTAATAGCAGATGAGTAACAATGTATATTCGTAATAAAGAAAAGTTATATGCTGTATTATAATGATTGATTTAAAATTTTGATTTAGATGTAAACCTTGTGAATGCTTATCATAACAAATGGAAAGATGGGCTTACCTTGTTAATAGATCATAACTGTAGAGATTTGTTAACAGTTTAAAGTCCAAAACAATGAGACATTGTATTAGAAAACTATATTTTTAGTTCATTTACTTTTCAGTCTCTTTTGTTTTTCATTAGTTTTCCATGTGGAATTAGATGCCATTCTTTTAAGAGATGAATTAGCCCATTCCATTTCTTCTAACTTTTCCAATATTTTATGATTTTTAACAAAGGTCAGTGCAGAATCCAGGTCATCAAACATCTTTGGACCCACTGGAAGGAAGATCTTCAACTTTGCAGGAAACAAAAGCGAGTCTTTATTTGTATTTTCTTCAATTCTTTAATCAGTGGTAAGAATACTTTTCTCTTGGTAATAACCAGTGTTGAATAGTCATTATCAAAATGAATTACTGAGTCACTGTATTTTAGAGGAGACTTAGACCAGGCAGTTTTTAATACCAACTCTTTATCCGATGAAGACAAGAATTTAACAATAACTGATCTGGGTCGCTTTCTGTTAGTGCTGTTTACTGCAGTTAGTGCTCGATGTGCTCTTTCTATTCCAAAAGACAAAGCTTCTGGTAATTCAAGTATTTTAGGTATCCAGGTGTTAAGGAAACTTGCCATGTTATTGCCCTCTATGTTTTCAGGGAGTCCAAAAATCCTTAGATTGTTTCGACGGGATCCATTTTCAAGATCATCCAACTTGCTTTGTAACATAGTATTTTGTTTAAGTAAAAACTCAGTGTTTTCATTTTCCAGAATTCTGCCATCCGTATCATTTAAGGATTCCTCTATACTAGTTATTTGGATTTTCTGTTTCAAATCTTCACATAGTAGTTCCATTGTTTAGTGGCTTTTTCTTTAAAGCTATTTTTGAGTCAATTTTATCAATTTTTGTAGTTCAGTCCTGAATGTTGGATATTAGAGTTTGTAAGTCTCTTTTCATACTGGAATCCTGACTGCCTGTCTTAGTGTGGTTCATGTTGGAATTTTCTTCAGATGAATTGTGATTTTTCCAAGTAGATTTTGACTGGAAAATGTCCACTTTTTTTATATATATATATTCTTGTAAAAGAAGTTGAGCTCTATCATACTATATAAAAAATCCAAGTTTTTCTTGTTAGAGGACAAAATTCCGGTGTAGAAAATTATCTTCAGTGGAGCTAGTGAATTCTGCTGCAACTCAGTGCCCATGTTCTGTATTTTCTGACAGACCAAGAAACCTCATGTTCTCCCAGTGAAAACACTGGCACATTCAAGAAACAGGTTCAGAGAAAGGGAAGTGCCACCCCCCATCAAAAATACTATGTATGCAAAAGGCAAGCCCAGCACCACCCCACATTGTGAACAAGCACCCCCCACACCAGAAGTGTGGCTAGGGTGGGGCAACAGGTTCAATTGCCCTGGATTCAAAGTGTTGAACTGGCACAATCAGACATCCATCATCCCCAAGCATTATTGCATTTATGGTCAAGCCCGAGCACTGCAGTGCTTGATGTGTGGTCTAAACTGTAGCAACTGTTTGCTACATTTGCAGCAAGCAGTTGCCACTTGTTTTGTTTTTTAAACTAAACCAAACCAATGTAGTACACTGTGCAAGCAGAGTATAAACTGTAGCACCTGTTTGCAGCAAGCAGTTTGCTACAGTTTAAAAGAAGAAATTACTTATTTTTTTTTTTTTTAATTAATGTACAGGAGGAGAGTTGGGACAGGGCACAGAAACAATACCTGCATGGCTGTGTAAGGAGGGGGGGGGGGGTACATGAGGTACATCACCAGTAGATGGACAGTATTTTTTTTACTCTTCAGTGAGGCATGTAGATCTGAATAATAACCCAATTACAGGGACCTTTTTTTGCTAGATAACATTACGTCAGATTCGTTAATGCCTACATGAACTGTACATGTTCTGTGTTCAACATTCCTACCACGTTTTTTGTGCTTTCTAGTCACCCAGACAAAATAACACTAATTGTACACACAGTCTGCACTTTGTGGTAACCTTTATGAATCCTCAATATTTAAGGCTACAAGAAAATAAATAGGAAAACTAAAATTAATAGGAAAAAAGTGAGAGTTATGCTTGTGTTGTCTGTTCACTCAAAATGTAAGCGTTCATGAATCTGGCCCTACATTGTATTACAGGGAAGTTTTTTTTTTTTTTTTTATCTTCACTTTAATAGCTGAGGGAGTATGATGTCTTGTGGTATTGGCTCAGGTCACTGACTGAGCCTGGTATGCTTCAGCCCCCCCATAACTCCAAATGGATATATAACACTCCATGGTCATATAATACAGGAGAGAAAAAACTCCAGGAAATGGTGCACAGCAGTTATAAGCAATCACAGGTTCTCTCTCTAATAGGAAAGTGCTTTCTGAGGCACGATGGATTAAGTTAACACAGGGTACCAAGAATCTGAATATTTATGAGACAAGTGTAAAAACTAATTCTTTGGCTGCACATATTTCCTCATTACAGTTTCATTATGAATTTAAATTCTTGGTGCATCATTCTCTTTCTAATATTAGTCTTGTGAAACTGACTTTTTGTTTGGCCTGTGGTAAGGGCGCACATCTACTTTACTTCACACTCATTTCTTCAGAAATGTGCTAAGTGTACCAATTATCTACTTTTATTGATACTTGTATGCATTTTTTCCCATTGTTAGGAAAGAAGGGTTCTCTCTCAAAAATCCTTCATCTCACAATAAAGCTGTTTGTTAACTTAGCCATTTGTAATCTATATTTTTTACATTCTGCAACAACTTGAGTTATCACCTTTACAGAGTGCTTTAAAAATTGTTTTATATATTAGGATTAGTTAAGTTGTATTCTTCCATTCATTTACTGACACCCACTTTAACTTCAAGGCTATGTGAGAGCTGAAGGTTATTCCAACCCACAAACGTGTCAAAAGCAGAGAAGCAATCCATCACAGGAAGCAAACAGGCAAACACACCTGCAGGCAATAAGGGGATCATTAGTTTATCCCCACTGTGTTTTTGGGATGAAGTTGCAGCAGCCGGCAAAAATCAAGGCAGACACAAGGGACAGCATACAGGTTTTGCACTGGAGACGTAGATACCAAGAACAGCATAAGCCACTTCACCACATATTTACATTTTAGTTTAGATGCATTTACTTTAAAGGGTTTTGGTAGTTATATTATTCTAAGCCATGTTAGAACAGAGATTTGGAGAGCAAAGCACAGCACAACCCTAGTGGGGAAAATTTTATGCTTCACAAATAGGAAGAGGTAATTGCACATCAATGTGTACACATTAGACACTGCAGGAAGTAACATGGTATAGTGCAAAACAACTAAAATGGTGCTTTGCATATCAAATATACTGCTTAAGGTATTACTATCACACATGAGCACGATAAAGCGAACTCAGAAGGATTCAACTGCAAAAATTGGTCACAAAATGGAAACTCAAACTAGAACAATGGTATAGAGTATTAAAATATCAGCTTGGGAATGCCACATAATTTAGCAGAAAGCCAGGACTATATGTTAAAAACAAATGGAATGTGTAATAGCAGCAGGAAAAGACTTAATACACATTAATGTTCTGTACAATATTACAGACTGGCAGAGGAATAGTTAAGTCTAAAACAGCAAAATACTCAAAAACAAGCAAGGTTAAGGAGCAAATACTACATGCAGAAATCTGTAGGATGGGACTATGCAGTACGTGCAACTACCAGGAAAAGACGAGCACCTGCCGCATGACTAACATGTCTTCACAAAATGGTAATACCAGTGTGACCTGACACTTAGAATTGTTTGCATTCAAATGTTGTGATTTGATAAGTACAACATGCTAGAGTTTTGGGGCACACTGACAAAGTTCCCACACTTCAGTGCAGGTCTGCAATAGAGCAGCAGGTCAGCTCCAGAAAGTATAAGGCCATAAAATATATTTGGGGCAATGTTTAATAATGAAGGAAGGTTAAAAAAAAATTACATTATAAAGGATCATGCTGTTCTTCAAAAAAGTAAAATATCTGTAGTGCTGTCACCCATGGCAGTTCTTACATAGTACAAAGCATTGCTGTCTTTCTATACCTTTAGACCATCACAGCACAGTGATGCAGCAGAAGCATTTTTGCCTCACAGCAAGAAGTTCTCTGGTTTGATTCTCGGCTGGGGTGCCTTCTGTGCAGAGTCTGCATGTCTTCCCTGCATTTGTGTGGGTTTCCTCTGGGTGCTTCAGTTTCCTCCCATGTTATAAGACATGCATCTGGAGCATTTCTCCCTAGGCCTCCACTGAAAATTGGCTTCATTCCAAGTCAGACTTGCCTGGTTAACAAATGTTAAATAAATAAATCACAGAAAAAGGGAAAAATAGCTAGAGAATATCAGATGAGTGTAAACCTGACCACTTGCTACACACTTACTACAATAAGCCAAAGTATTGGACTAGGCATGAAGTAATTTAGCATTGCAGAGGTGATTCTAAAATATGCAGTTTTGTACAAATTATTTGCACATTGTCAAGTAGCTGTGACAATACATTATGCATTATCTAGAGTAATGTGATAAAAGTCAATGAATTCTGGAACGTGATACTAGGGGATGGGCGCAGCTGCAAAGGACACATTAGGAGATCCAACTGCCCCTCCTGAAGGAGCAATTTGGAAATAAATTACATTGTTGCCTCACAGCAGGAGGCTCTCTGGTTCGATTCTCGGCTGGGGTGCCTTCTGCGCAGAGTCTGCATGTCCTTCCTGCGTTCGTGTGGGTTTCCTCTAGGTGCTCAATTTCCTCCCACGTTATAAAGACATGGATCTGGAGTGTTTCTCCCTAGGCCTCCATTGAAAATTGGCTTTGTTCCAAGTCAGACTTTCCCGGTTAACAAATGTTAAATAAAAATAAATAAAGCATAGCCCACATAACAGGAAAGGTGTAACTTGCTAGATGGTTCCCCTCACCTGACTGCCCTTTATAACATCATGTTAAGCACTGGGCCCAGAAATATGGATCATCACTGCTCAAGAATCAAATACATTTAGTGTAGTATGGCTGAATGCTCATTTATAATCCACTCTTTCTTGGTAAATTTCAAAATGTGCAGGTCCGTTTTCCTCCTTTACAGGGGCAAAAGTGTTTTGCAATCATGACTTTAAAATGCATCCTGTCTTGCAAACACTGTGGAAAATACAAATAAGCGAAAGGGATTTGCACCAGTTTGTATTATAAAATGAATGTTCACTAACCCTACAGGGTTTTAAGAGAAAAGCACAGTTCAAAATAAACCCAGATTTGGGCATTTAATATGTAAAAGTCAATGTATAGATATAGATTTGGTGGGGTTAAGCACAGTTAGTGGAAAGGTATTTAACCGTTGAAAATTATTTAAAAAATGATAGTTAATTAATGCAAAATTCATTAGTGATTATTTGACTAGTGAGGAATGCCTATGTTGTTAGGATGGGAAAAAGAAAGCTAAAGGATGACCAATAAATCATAAAAAGACTTTAAAAATACATATTTGTCTGCTACTGAGACTGGAATATCCATGTACTATACCTTTATTTATGTGCAAGGCTATCAACATCAAATAATATCAATAGACTCAGAGCTGTAAAGAAATTAGATAAACATTTGCCCATATTTCAGGCAGTCCTATTTAACTTGCAACATTTAAGTATTTCCAGGGTGCTTGAGAAAACACGTATTCCTACTTATCTCGTAGGAGACCAGGCTTGTCACAGCCAATGAGTCTACACAACCCACAGGTGCAGGTTGACAGCTTACCTTGAGTCTTGGCTTTGTGACAATTGGTATCATCATTGCACAAAGGCTAAGTACCACGCATGCTAATTTTTTATGTTCTTTTTTTGTAAACTACTTTACCAGGAGATTAGATAACCTTCAGTTCCAAGTTATGCCCAACAAATATATTCAACCCAGGAATGGTCTGACACAAAAAGAAAAGACCTTTCAAGTCAGTAAGATCCATATTATGTTGAAAATCACTAAAACTTTCATTTTTAACAAGTATTCTAAAGCACCAATAATGAAACAACTTCCAAAAAAGTCATCCCAGGAATAAATCTGCCACACAGCAAATCATGAGTACCACAATCCCAAAATGTATTTGTATTTTTGTCCAACAATCAACAGTCTCTTTCAAATGTTAATTAAATATAAAACACCTCTGCGATTTCAAGACAATAAAACATGATCAACAGCACTTGTGCAAACATTATAAATACTAAATACATATATCATCAATGTGTTATCACTTAAACTAGGAGATGGACTAATTCCCTATATAAAATTATATTTTCCCATCAACTCTCATGATTCTATCTTGTGGTTTTCTCAAAATCTTAAGACTTCAAATTTCTTAAAATTCCTACATACAAGGGTATGTCTAAATAATGCGATTGTTATCCATTTTTGAAATGCTGTGCAAATAAATACTCATATGTTTTTTTGTCAGTTTTACCAAAGGAATAACATGTCCAGCATACAACATAAATTAAACCTCAGTTGAGCAGAAAATATTTCCCATTAACTTTCACTTTGTCTTTACCATGGTCACTTCTTCCCCCTTCTATAATGAAGGAAAAATATTGTCGATGTCCACATTTGTGTGTACCAGATATGGTACCATGTGTCATTACAGTTTTTATTTTCCAAAATGTTTTTATACTTCTGTTCTTATAAACAAATTTTGACTTGCTATCCAATTTCTGGACCAATACCTCAAAATTACCAGTTTCCAGATTTTAACCAGACCTTCTTTCAACTAGTTTTGTCCATTACTGAAGTGCAATACCGTAGCTTTCATAACATTCTGGCAATTATTATTGTTTCGTATTCCCCCGCACTGTACAAACCCGATCTTAACTTAGCTGAAAACTTTCCAGCTCTGTTGGCTTTAATGTCCTTGTATTTTCCATCAGATCTGTTGGGCAATTCCTTTCAGCAAACTCTTTTTATTTATTTTCCATTTGTTTACCAGGTTAGTCCGACTGGACACAAGGTGACCGTTTTCAGCGGAGGCCCGGGGAGAAAAGCTCCAAATACATACTAAAAATAATAAAAAATATATAAAACAGCTATTTTGTACAAAGAGCATAGAACATATAAAAGGAGTAAAAATCAGAGTTTAAAAAATTGATGCAGCATACAGTGGTTAGAATACTGAGAAACAAACAAGATAGACAACAAAAATAGAATTCGTATTGCTCGTATGACATAGGAGTTTGTAGATTTAGAGCAGGAGTTTAGAAAATTAAAATTTATGTTTATAGAGAGGGGATACCCAGAAGATTTTATTGATACAGTATTGGGGGAGGTTTATAGAGGTTGGGGTCACAAATACACACCACTTTTAGGTAGGCCTTTGAATGACAAGTCTAATATGATCAATAGTAACAACAACATGGTGATGGAAAACACTAATAAATATCATAGGGCCTGTGTAATTGAACACAATGACTTCTCTGAAACTTTTATGAAAATATTGAGGGACAATTGGAGTTTGCTAAAAACACACAGGGAATTGTTTGAATCTGTTGGGCCAACACCTTCATTTTCTTTTAGGACAGGTTTTAGTCTTAAAAAATCTTTTGAGGTAAATATGCCCCGGAATAAATATGATGGTAAGGGCACAGTTCCCTGTGGTGGTTGCAAACAGTGTTCCAATATTTTGAAAGAAGGTAGTATTAAATTAGAAAATGGCATGGGTAGTGTTGTGAGATTCTGCAGAGGTAACTGCTGTACAAAGATGTTAGTATATTTGGCTGTATGTAAAGAATGCCCTGCATACTATGTGGGTAAAACTGAAAGGGCATTCAAGGACAGAATTTATGAACACTGTTATGATGTTAAAAATAAGAAAGATTCTAGTGTGTTATATAAACATTCTATTTACTGCAGTACTTTCAGTGGATATAAATTTGGCATTATTGATGTTATTAGAAATTACACTGGGGGTGGTGACTACAAAAATATGTTAGTAAACAAAGAACTGGTATGGCAACTAAGGTTAACGTCTAATGCACCACCTGGTTTAAACGAATATATTTCTGTTAAACCAGTTTTGGTGCAAAAAGCTTCTACAGTGTAATTACACTACATGTTCCATAAGTTTGCATAGTTGCACATTTGATTAAGTATTTACAACATAACATTAATACATACATATATATATATACAAAAAATGTTTTTATCTATTTTGATTTAATGTTTTTTAGATCTAATATTTAGCAATTCCTTTCAGCCAACTCTTTTTATTTATTTTCCATTTGTTTACCGGGTTAGTCCGACTGGACACAAGGTGACCGTTTTCAGCGGAGGCCCGGGGAGAAAAGCTCCAAATACATACTAAAAATAATAAAAAATATATAAAAACAGCTATTTTGTACAAAGAGCATAGAACATATAAAAAGGAGTAAAAATCAGAGTTTAAAAAATTGTTACAATAGTGAGAAACAAGCGAGATGGACAACAAAAATAGAATTGCTTGAATATAAATTCAAAAAAGTTTCCAGAGACGAACGGGGTCATAAACTAGAAATCATAACTATAAAGGTGACCCAAACACCTGGTTCGCAGTACTATGCACTAAGTAGAACTACACAGTACACCTGTGATCTAGGGATGTTGAAAGTCAGGGACAGCTGACATCTTACATAATTTATCAGGTTCAAAAGAGATGCAGACTAGGCATGAGTGTAGTAATAGGATTTAACTAAAAGCCATGGCTGATCATTTCTCTTCTCAACTTCAAAATGCCCTTATTGTTAGTATTATTTTTTCCCTTCAAGTTGAGGGGCACCACTCTGGTGAAGGCTCAGGGTGCACACTAACCTAGATATGGCTCTGGTCTTACTATATATAATTATGTCCCAACTTAAAAGTAGACAAAACTGCTCACAAACATATTAAAAGCAGTATGATAATGTTGAAATAACTATTACTGGCTTAGCTAAGGGCAAAATGATCATTGGGCTTCTCAAAATCTTCCTTAAATTCTGGTTAGTCAGACGGTCTAAATATCAGGACTTGCGAACAGTAACCTGAAATGGTAAAGGAGTATATAAACATATACAACTAAACCTTAACAAGCCTGATGAATGCTTTTTGAGTTAAACTGAATTTCTATGTAAAATATTAACAATGAATCCTTAAAAACAGAGAGCGAAACAGAGTCCCAAGAAGCTAAAAATATTGTAAATGGAATAACAAAACAGTGCATGAAGAGAAACTATATCACATAAAACTGGTGGTAAACACCATACACTTTTTCATAGGTTCATAGGTTGGTACTAGCTTATCGGCCCTAGGGCTTATACAAGCCTAGCCATAACAATTCCCTGGCTATTTCTTCCCACACTATTTACTTTCCTGGACCCCTGTTTAGCAGGGCGACTGACATGATCCCCGGGGTGAATTTCCTTTCTCCCATCCAATCATCAAGGTTCCTTTTGAAGAGGGCCAAAGAGGCACTCTGCTTGACATGTATGGATAGTCTATTCCAGAGTCTGGGGAGTCTCTGGGTCAGGAACCTATCTTTCCAGCATGTTTTGTTTAATGTGATGACAAGGTTTAGATCCCTGGAGCGTGTGGCTCTAAGGAATTGGGATTTCTTTAAGTGTAGCATGTCCAACAGCTTTGGGTTTGACATGGCCTTGTATGTTAAGTAGAGATCGCCTCGGAGTAGACGATATGCGACAGAGTATAGCTGGAGTTTTTTTAAGGTGGTCAGCATAGGGCATCTGCTTTAGGCCTGTGATTCTTTTAGTGAAGTATTTCTGCGGCCTTTTCAGTTTTTGCAGATGTCTTGACAGGTGCATACTAAATGAGGTATTGTATTCTATAATGGGTCTAATGAGGGATGAGTACAGTGGGACAATGACCTCCTTTTTTCTTGATGAAAAGCCCTTAGTGATGAGGTGTGCCACATAGAAGGATTTCCTGACTGTTGTGGCGATGTGGTTATTGAAGGTGAGACCACTGTCCACCTGTGTCCCTAAGTCTCTTATCACACTTTCAGTGTTTAGTGTACTGCCACCTATGTGGGTAATTCATGGGTACATGTTTTTTTCCCAAAGGAGATACTATACATTTCTTGGCATTGAGCTTGAGCCCATGGCTCTGGCACCAAGCATCTGTTTCTGTAAGGCCCTTTTGTAAAGTATCCACATCATTTGGAGATTCAATAATGGCTCCCAGTTTACAGTTATCTGTGAACTTTGTTAGCCAGAATCCATTAGTGTTGGCCTGTACTTCAGAGAAGTAGATGTCAAACAAGGAGGTCCCAGGACTGAACCCTGAGGTACTCCACTTGTCTGGAGCTGGATTTGGAGTCAGCTACTTTTACAGTGTGGGTTCTGTCAGTAAGCCAGTTGGCAACCCATTGAGTAATGCAGGGATTAATGCCCAGCTTAGTAAGTTTATCTACGATTCCAGAGTGGGGGATGGTGTCAAAGGCCTTGGTAAGGTCCAGATAGGCTGTGTGAACTGCCTTACCCTCATCCACAGCTCTGGAGACTGATTTGAAGAAGTCAATCAGGTTCAGGAGACAAGATCAGCCCTTCACAAACCCAAACTGGGTAGGGTCCAGTGTTTTAAGGTTGCCAATGTGTTTGTTTATAAGTTCCATGATAATACGTTCCATGGCCTTGCAGATCAGGCTCGTCAGACTGATGGGACGGTAGTTCCCGAGATCCAAGGTGGATCCCCCCTTGTGAAGTGGGATAACTGTAGCCGTGCGCCATTCAGTGGGCACAAAGCCTGAGGTGAGGGTATGATGAAACATGACACTAAGGTGAGATGCCAGTTCATTTTGTAGTTCATGTAATACACAGCCCAGGATGTCATCTGGTCCCATGGATGCTGTATTCTTAGCTTTGGAGAGTGCGTTTTTTTACCTGTGTGGCCTTTATTACTGGAATTTGGCAATCTTCTGGTATTGAGATGGGCCATTTAGGGGGTGAGAGGGGGGTGAAGTTGGCACTGAATCGATCTGCCAGAATATTGGCAATATCCTTGGGATCAGAATATTTAATTCCACTCTGTTGTAGCTCAGAGCAGATCTGAGAATTGCCATTTAGATTCTTGACATAGTTATAGAATGCCTTGTAATTGTCTTTGGAATCTTTGGCAATTTTATTTTCATAACTAGCTTTGGAGAATTTTATGAGGGATCTCAGCTTCTTACTGAGGCTGGTAAGGGAGTTTCTTGCATCCTGGGATTTTCCTCTTTTCTGCAACAGTTTCTTCCCTTTGTTGTAAAGTTTGTTTATGGCAGGGGACCACGAGATTGGCTTCCTTTTTTGGAGGAGAGCATCTTGGTTCTATTTAGGATGGCATGATTCATGCATGGGTTGATGTGCTCGAACAGTGCCTTACTGTAGGACTCAGCAGTCGAACTTTCAGTTCCTGTCTACATGGGTGTCATGAAGTTTGTAACTTCTGACTTGAGTAGCATGAAGTTGGCTTTGGAGAAGTTTTTTAAGGAGGTTTCCTTACTGGGGGGTGGGGGTGGGTTGTGGATGTTAAGGATGATTAGCTTATGGTCTGACCTGACCAACGAGGGGGTGACCATAGGTGTGGAGCATCGATTTCCCATGTTGGTAATGACCAGTTCTAGGATATTGGAGCCCCTGGTGGGACTATGGATTAGCTGATCCAGGGCATTGGAATTTATGAATTCCAAGAACCGTTGGGCAAAGATGTTGGTACACGAGTAGTTTTCCCAGTTAATGGCAGGGTAGTTGAAATCACCCAGAATTAGGGTGTTTGGTTGTATATTAATATTTTCCAGTATGTTTAGAAAGATGCAGTGAGATCTTGGGGCATGGTGGGGGCTCTGTAGCAAGCTACAATTTGGATTGCAGTCTTACCTAATGTTAGTTGCACCCGGAGAATTTCAGACGCATTGTGCTGAGCAACTAACCTGGTGGTGTGAATATCCTTGGTAAATATGGACACTCTTCCACCTTTAGTGTTTAGATCCTGGTTTGGTTGCCGAAAGGTGTGGTAAGAGTTGTAGCCTGGTATTGCAGGGGTGCTCTCTGGAACCTTGAACCAGGTCTCAGTTACTGCACAGATATTAATGATCTCCATTTTTAGGAGTGCTTTGAGAGAGTGCATTTTGAGGTTTAGACTTCTAGCATTGACTAGCATTACCTTTAGATTTTGCATGCTTGTACCTGTTATGGTGGTGGTTTTGTCCTTTGAACTTTGCCTAAAAAAGGCACTATAGGGGTGGCAAGAGCCTTAGCCAGTAACCTGATTCAATAATGGCTCCCAGTTTGCAGTCATCTGCGAACTTTGTTAGCCAGAGTCCATTAGTGTTGGCCTGTACTTCAGAGAAGTAGATGCCAAACAAGAGAGGTCCCAGGACTGAACCCTGAGGTACTCCACTTGTCTGGAGCTGGATTTGGAGTCCACTACTTTTACAGTGTGGGCTCTGCCAAAGAAAAAAGAAAAACATTTTTTGAGTGGACTTTCCCATTTTCTCCCAATTTGAATATTATCAACATTTATTATATAAATCATGAGTGCATAGAAATCCACATAAGCAGCAGTGCCTTCACAAGAAAGACATCCTTGCTCTTTTCCCATCATCATTAAAAGGATTAAAATATGTTGTTCACTGATCTATTTAAACTAAAATGTGCAATGTTCCCACAAGACAGGCAATGTGTTGGTGGGAAGTAGGAAAAATGTCTATCTTCACAGTATTTGCTTTTATAAAGACCGTTACGCTGCGGTAGCGTTGTCACCTCACAGAAAGACTCTGTCCTGTTCGATTCTCAGCTAGAGCATCTTCTGTGTGGAGACATGCTTGAATGGGCCTTCCTTCATTGAAGGTTGTGTGTCAGGGCCGGCAACTTGGCACGTAAAAATATACTGCCAATCATTAGCGGACCAGAGTTCAGCTGTGGTGACCCCTAACCGGGAAAAGCCGAAAGACACAACATTTAGACTGCGGTGGTGGTGCTGCGGTAGTGTTGTCGCCTCACAGTAAGACGGTGTCCTGTTTGATTCTCAGCTAGAGCGTCTTCTGTGTGGAGACATGCATGAATGGGCGTACCTTCATTGAAGGTTGTGCGTCAGGGCCGGCAACTCGGCATGTAAAAATCTACTGCCAATCATTAGCGGACCTGAGTTCCACTGTGGCAACCCCTAACCGGGAAAAGCCGTAAGACACAAACACACATAGCTGAAACAGAATGAGGAAAGGAAACAGGATTTTTCCAAGTGCATTTGTCCAGAATTCCCACCTACCACCAAGCCTGCACTAATGAGACTTATCACAAGACAGAGGCCATCATCCAGGCAGTGATGGAGTTAGTTTGTGCATCTGCCCACATGCCATGCCTCTCCTTGTATACTGCAGGGGAAGGGAACCCCATGTCCAAGATGCTCTGGCTTTACCCCATATGCCAAGGCTCCACGTGGTCCATAAGGGATGTCTAGAGACAGAACTATACAACTCCTCTCCCTTAAATCAGCAACTCGCATCATGCTGAGAGTTGAGTTGACTATAAGGGCATTTCTTTATAATCCGAACTTCATCCTTACCGGCATCCATAAGCACCAACCACCACAGGGGCCTTTCTCTTCAACCCATTATATATGCATATGCATGTAATACATATGCAAATATACATGTAAGTGCGTGCACACCAAATCACAAATATACTTCAAAGGCTTGGGAGCACCAAGACCACAACTTTATCATTCATGGCCCTTGCTGCACAGGAACTATTGCCCAGGAAAAAAAAAATTCCCTTCCTTGACTGAAAAGTGGGCTGCAGGATGTTAATTTTCCAGTCTCCTCTCTGGCTCTTTTACTGCCAAGACCCTATTTGGACTCAGGTAATCTTGGGCAAGTACACACAGGAAAAACAACAGACTGGGGGGGGGGGGTTCAAATAATAACAGTGATTATTTTTCAGTGTGTGAGATAAAAGTATGCTAAGAAATAATGAATGACATATCCACATATTCTTAATGAAAGATGGAATAAGAAAGTAATATTCTAACTCTTCAAAACAAAGTATATGAAACACATTACCATAGAAGGTACTCAAAAAGTATCATGACTATAATGTAAGTCTCCATTATTTCGAATTTCTCCAAATCTTTTGGGTTTCTAATACCATGATGGGAATGGACTCCATTCCTAAGAATAAGTATGATTAAAATCCATGAAATTAGTATTGCTTTCATCTTTGATGTCAGCCAAAAGTGCTCTTCGCAGCACTAGCAATGTGCCCAGTAATGACTCCTCCTGCAATTTGTATGGGGTTACATGGGTTGGTAATATGATTGTAAATTCTTTTTTTATAAGACTCATTGCTCCTACAACTATTGGAGCTGTCAAGGTATCTTTCTTACACATTGCTCTCATTTCTGCCTGCAGATCCTGGTATTTTATGACTTTGTATCTCTCGGTACACAAGGCACTATAGTCACTGGGTGTGGCAATTTCAATGATTAATGCTACTTTTGTCTTCTTTTCTTGGATCACTATATCTGGTTTTCTAGCATCTAACTTTTGGACTGTTGGTAATGGGTGATCCCATGTGATATGAACTTCATTTTCTGTGATGCTTTGTGGCTTATGTTTCCAGTGTTTTTCAGCCACTTCAATACCATAATGTTTGCACAATCCCTACTGCAACAGTCTTGCCATATTGTTATGCCTTTCAGTATACAGTCCTTCTGCCATAAGTGTGTTGCAACAAGCATTAAGATGTGCAACTGTTTCCAATTCACTTTTACAAAACCTACATTTGTCTGTTTCTCCCACATGTTCAATGGACTTTGTAAACCAGCGTGTACGTAGCCCACTATCTTGGGCTGCCAATATTAACCTTTCATTTCATGGTTTGAATTTGCCTCTCCTTAACCATTCCTGCATTCGTTCTTGATCAACATGAGGCTCTTCCAGAAATTTTCTATACCTGCAACTATATTGATGCTTTTTCCACATTTCTTGCCTTCTCATCTGGTCCTTCACCTTATATTCTTTCTTTTGTTTTTTGGCACATTCAGTTGCTACCTGGTTTTTATCTACTTCTGGTTTGATTTCCATTCCTGCTTGATGTCAATATGCTTCTGCTAAATTAAGCAGAGAAGTCATCTTAGACTTATTCTCCTCATGTTTCAAAAACTTTCGCTACATTTGGATCTTGTGAGGTCAGTAAATATGTGTGAAGTCCAATGATTGCAGATTTATACATGTAATCAATTTCAAGGGGGCCCATCCCTCCTTCAGAACGGGGAATATATAATCTTGGTATACATGGATTTTTATAAATGATTTGGCAAGCATAAAGCATCCCTCTTGTTTTAATATCTAATCTGTCCAACACATTTTGGGGCCAGTCAATCACTCCAAAACTGTACGTTAGGACAGAAAGAGCAAATTGATTTATAGCTTGGATCTTGTTCCTAGATGTCAATGCTGTTCTCAGGATTAAAACAAGTCTTCTAAAGTATTCCTTACTGAGTTTTATTCGCATTTGTTCATGTTTTATTGCTGATCCTTCAATTCCCAAGTATGTATATACCCCCTCTTGCTCAAGTTCTTATATATCACATTCTTGTCACAAACTGTTTTCCTGGTACTGTAGTTTTCCTGCTTTAAAGGTTGCTTTTGCACATTTATCAAGACCAAATAACATTCTAATATCATTTGAAAAAGTTTTGACAACTTGCAGCTGTGCTTTCACTTCCTCATCTGATGAGCTATACAGTTTTAAATCCTCAACAAAGAGAAGATGAGAAATCATTAGACTTTGTTTTCTAGGAGCTAAATTGTAGCCATGGCCTAAGCTGTTAAGTAAACAGCTTAATAGATTGCAGGATGAACATGGCCTGTCAGGCCCAATAGAATCTCTCTTCAGCCATAGCCTCCAGACAGGCTTTATGCCTAATGAATGAAGGACTGCAGTGGTCATCCCTATGCAAAAGGATGGGCCATCCGCAGACCTAATGAACTACAAACCCATAAGGCTGGGTAGTCTCATATGCAAGGTCATGGAAAGAATTACCATGGATCTGATAAACAGTAATGCAGGAAATGTATAGGCACTGGAGCCTACCCAGTTTGGACATGAAGTTAGGATAGGGGAATCCGTCACCCTAAAGAGACCAGTCATTAGCAGAGTCCTACAAGGATCAATGCGGAGACCTCTCCTTTTTGGCATCTACTTCTCTGAATCAAGTCAAACGTCAAGGATCTCTGGCTGACCAAGTTTGCAGATGACTACAAACTAGATAGTCACTGAATCCTCTAAAGAAACAGAAACTGGTGCCAAAGCCATGGACTAAATCTCAATACGAAATACATGTATAAAAGTACCCTTTGGAAAGATAGCCACCCCTGAAAATCACCACATTGATAATACATCCGTAAAAGCAGTCCTAGAAATCGGGTATCTGGAAACGCATGTTAACTGTAACGTGAACTTTGACCATCATGTGTCTACTGTGGAGAGAAAATCATTCTATGTTGCACAACTTATAAATAAGGGCATGGCATCCAGGTCCAAGGAGGTCACTATCCCTCTGCACTTTGCTCTCATCAGACCAATCACAGAGTACAATGCACCCTTCAACGTGTACCTGACCAGGCACATGCAACAGCTTGAGAGACTACAGAGATTCCTCACAAAAAGAATGCATGGAGTAAATAAGTCCTGTTCAGACCATTTCAAAGCCCTATCCCTGTACTAGGTCTCCAGCAGACAGACTACTGCATAGCAATCTATGTGTACCTACAAGGCCTCCAATGATCCCACACAAATGGATCTGTTGTACAACAAATCAAATAGCATCAAAGATACCTGATCTAAAGACTGAAACTTTGTCTGTGACAAACAGTTCCCACTGGAGGGACAGGTATGTATCTCAAAGATTACCCCTTTTCTAGAACGTTGGTCCCATCCATGTAAAACAAAGCTCATCCCTAACCCTAGCCAAACATAAGTAGGACCTGTGAATGGGAAACTGCAAGTTTACCCCTGGTTTGGTACCTATATTCCTACTGGACAGAGAAAGACTGTGAATGCTTGATATGTGTTGCACATAATTTAAAATCGTTTTTTTCTCTAAAAACTTCATTTTACCTGATTTTGACCTAGCACTCAAGTGTGGAGTCATTTATTGCACTGTGATTATTTTGCTGCTTGTGTATCTCTGTTACCTTTAAACTACAACAAAAAGAAAACAAAAAAAAATCTTGCTTTTTTCCCACTTTCTGAAAGTTAAGAAAGTTCAGTTACAGATTTGCTGTTCTGAACTGTTTGGAAGTCTCTAGAAGGCCAGTGCTTGCTTGGGCTGAAGGGAAGTCTCTGTGTTCACCAGTGGGAGTGGTTAACACTGAACAGCCTGACTGTCCCTGGAGGAGTGGTTACTACCTAGAAGCTGTAGTTTTATTGACCATTTTGGGTCAATTCTAAACTCCTTGATCTCTCTCTCTCTCTTAAAACCCTACAACTCTGTTTTTGCATGGTTTTGCGCACTGAGCAGCGTCGGGCAGCGCCACCTAAACAGGTTTAAACTATTCCAGGCTCCACAAAGTCTGCTCTTCACTTTTTCCCTTAGAACTGTTCAAACTCTCAAAGTAATCACTCTATTCTCTTTCTAAAGCCCTGCACTTGCTCAGCTCTTATAAGGAAACACTAACTAACTAAAGCACTACACCCTCCTTGACTTCTCATAAGTATTAGGCTCCCGATTGGTCTTTCCTGATCAAGTGAAAAATCAGTTCCCTTCCCTAATCTGATCAGTAAAAAAACAGTTCCCTATACTAATCTGGTATGTCCAAGGGTCAGTTTCAAGGTTACTCTCCAGTCCAGGTGGTGAATCTGGAATTTTGAGGCAATGTTACAATTGCCTTATGTACACAGACAACCCTCTCCTCCTTCCAACAAACTCTAATACATGTGAGAGATGCAGTTACACAGCCAAACTGGAGGCAGAGCTCTCTCAACCCAAGACTGGCACAGTCAGTCAGGAGGAAAAGGTAACCACCCACACCACAAATCCAGTCTCACACAGACCTATTGCATCTGCATACCCAACACATAAACACACAAAAACATACTCGGAGGCTCTAAATAAAAATCTGCCTAAACAGCAAAGACCTCCTAAGCAGATATCTAAGCAACAGCCACCCCTCAACAATACCCACGAATCACATATCTCACAAAATCAGTGTGCCTCACAGTCACAGCCCTTAAGGCCAAACAACACACCAAATACACTTGTTATAGGGGACTCTATTGTCCGGCACACTGACGTCCCGCTCACCAGACTGAACAAGGAGAAGGTCACTGTAAGCTGCCTGTTGGGTGCCAAGATCTGCCACATAACACAAACACTCAGGTCACTCCAAAGCAAGTACAAGTATGACTCCGTCATTGTCCATGCTGGTGTGAATGACCTGAGACATACCTCCCTGGACTACATGAAGAGAGACATAGAGGAGCTCTCTGACCATGTAGCCCAGGCTGGTATGACCCTGACCTTGAGTAGCATCTTGCCCTCACCAAAAATGATGCCACAGTATAAAGACAAAATGATCAGTTTCAACAATTGGCTAAAGTATTGGTGTCATTCAAAGGGGATCCAGTGTCTGTCTGCCTGGGATGACATGCTCGACAAGCCACGTTGCATCGCTAGGGACAGCTTGCACCTGTCACCCTTAGGCTTTCATATACTGGCCAAGGCTCTTGCCACCCCTATAGTGTCTTTTTTAGGCAAGGCTCAAAGGACAAACCTACCGCCATAGACAACCCAAGGATAAAAAAACTAAAGGTAATGTTACTCAATGCCAGAAGTCTAAATCTCAAGATGCATGCACTCGAGGCTCTCCTCAGTATGGAGAAAATCGATGTCTGTGCAGTAACAGAAACCTGGTTCAAGGCTCCTGAGAGCACCCCAGCACTACCAGGTTATAACTCATACCATGCGTTTCGGCCCCAAAACTCGGACTGAAGCACAAAAGGAGGGGGAGTATCTATATTCATCAAAGATACCTACACCTCCAGGTTAGTGGCACTGCACGAAGCATCGGAAACCATCCATGTGCAACTAACAGCAGGCAAAACTGCCTTTCAGTTTGTAGCCTGCTGCAGAACACTCTCCCTATTATAGGAACCCCACTTGGCATTCCTGAGAACACTGGAGAATATGAAGGTCTCTCCAAACACTATGTTATTGGGTGACTTCAACTACCCAAGCATTGACTGGGAAAACTACTCAAGCCCAAACACCCTCGCCCAACGGTTCCTTGAATTTATAAACTCTAACGCAATGGAACAACTGGTCACCACTCCCACAAGAGGGAACAACATATTGGACCCGGTCATCACCAACATGGGGACTCTATGTTCCACACCAGAGGTAAACCCCTCATTGGTAAGATCAGACCATAAACAAATTTCCCTGGACATCCATATCCCAACCCCACCCCCAGCCAAGGGAATCACTGTAAATAATTTCTCAAAAGCCAACTTTGCACTTCTCAAGACTGAGTTGGAATCCTTCAAAGCCCCTGGGCCAGAGGATAATACAGCCCAATCTGCAGAATCCTTTACAAATGCATTCTATGAGCACCTTCAGGAATGCATGGATCGTGCTATCCCAAATAAAACCAAGACTCACTCCTCCAAAAACAGGAGACCCCGGCCATAAATAAGCTATACAACAGAAGGAGGAAGCTACTACATGACAGAGCAAAATCCCAAAAAGGGAAGGCATCTCTGATCAGTATTAGCAAGAAACTTCGATCCCTCATAAAATCATCAAAGGCCAGTTTGAAAGAAAAATTGCCCTAGACACTAAAGATAATCACAAGGCCTTCTTTAGTTATGTCAGGAACATGGGTGGAAACTCCCAGATATGCTCTGAATTGTTGCATAACGGTACAAAATATTCGAACCTACAGACATAGCCAACATCCTGGCAGACAGATTCAGCAAACTTCTCCCCTTCCCCAAAGGAGCAAATGCCTATCCCAACTGAATGTAACCTCCTGACATCACAGATGCACAGGTGAAAGCTGCCCTCTCCAAAGCAAAAAACACAGCATCTATGGGACCGGACAGTGTCCCAGGCTGTGTCTTACACGAGCTGCAAGAAGAACTGAACCCTCACATTAAGTCACTGTTCAAACTTAGCCTTACTACAGGATATGTACCCAAAGAATGGCGTACAGCTACAGTGGTCCCACTCCACAAAGGTGGTGCCACAACGGACCCCGGAAACTATCCTATAAGCCTGACTAGTCTGGTCTGTAAAGCTATGGAGCGTATTATCATGGAACTCATAAACAAAGACATTGGGAGCCTCCAGACACTGGACCCTACCCAATTCGGCTTTGTTAAGGACAGATCTTGCCTCTTAAACCTAGTTGATTTCTTTGAAACAGTTACCAAAGCCATAGATGAGGGTAAGGTAGTCCACACAGCCTACCAGGACCTCGCAAAAGCCTTTGACACAATACCCCACTCTGGCATCATAAATAAGCTTACCAGCTTAAATATCAACCCCAATATCACAAGATGGGATGCAAACTGGCTCAGAGATAGAACCCACATGGTCAGAATCGCAGTTGCCATGTCCAAATCCAAACCAGTTACAAGTAGTGTCCCACAGGGCTCAGTTCTGGGACTTCCCTTGTTCGGTATATACTTCTCTGAGGTTCAGGCTAACACGGGGGGATTATGGCTGACAAAGTTCCCAGATGACTGCAAACTGGGGGCCATAATCGAATCTCCAGCTGACACAAGCATCCTCCAAAAGGGTCTCACAGAGACAGATGCTTGGTACCAGAGCCACGGCCTCAAGCTAAATGCTAAAAAGTGCATAGTCATCCCCTTTGGGAAAAACAAGGTGCCCACAAATTACCACATAGGTGGTAATCCATTAAGTATGGAAGAAGTAATCAGAGATTTGGGGACCAACGTAGATAGTAATCTCTCCTTTGATAATCACGTTGCCAAAGTGGTTAGAAAGACCTTCTATATAGCCCACCTTATCACGAAAGGGTTCGCATCTAGATCAAGAGAGGTCATTGTGCCCCTCTACTCGTCACTCATCAGGCCCATAATTGAATACAATGCCCCTTTTGGGATGTACCTTACCCGACACCTGCAGCAACTGGAGAGACCCCAAAAGTACCTCACCAAGAGGATCATGGGTTACAAACAGATGTCCTATGCAGCTCAACTAAAGAAACTCCAACTCTACTCAGTTGCTTACCACCTACTCAGAGGCGATCTATGCCTGACGTACAAAGCCATGTCAAATCCAGAATTAATGGACATGCTCCACCTCAAAAAATCCAAGTCCCTTAGAGCTACACGCTCCAGGGACCTAAACCTCAGCACAAAAATAAATAGGACATGCTGGAGGGGCAGATTCATTTCCCAGAGGCTCCCCTCACTCTGGAATAGAATCCCAATTCATGTTAGACATAGCCCCTCGCTGACCCTCTTCAAGCGAAATCTGGACGCGTGGATGGGAAATCGCAAATTCACTCCTGGGATCTCTTCTGTGTCCCTGCTAGACAGAGGCACAGTAAACTAATCTTACAAGGATACCTTCTGTGACCTACTTTACAGAGGCACAGTAGGCTAATCTAATAGGGAGGCGGAAGCCAAATACACTCTGGCTAGGCTTATAAATGCCCTAGGGCAGATAGCCTAGTATCTACCTATGAGGCTATGTATAAGCCTATAGCATAACCATAACAATTCCTTGGAGTATTGGCACATCAGCAACAGTTTGGTAAATTTGGGTAAAAGCTTAAAATAGCTCTTGGGACAATAGCCTAGTAACCATCTATGAGCTTATAAATAACTGCAACTGCTAGTAGCAGCTTCCTTGCCAAAATCACAGTGGCAAGAATGCATTAGTATAATTAGATTATCAGACAGATATACCAAACTCTTAAAAGAGAGAGGTAAACACAGAAGATACATGAAGTAATAGAAAAATTAAAATGATCCCGTAGGGAAAGTAAAATGTAAAACAGGTAGTGCCACTTGTACTTTTCTGTTGTCAGCAGTAAAAGGTCTGCAAATTTTTGTACTCAAAATATGCTTGTTTAACCTCCAAATTGCAGTACGGTATGGTAATTATTATACACAACTTCTAGTAGTAGCTCAAATGAGGTGGTCAGAGTGAATAAACAATTCATGAGATTTAGTAAAGTGTTGATTGCTCACTAATTGTTCAACATGGGTTGGCAGACTAGTATGATGGTGAGAAACTGCGATTCAGAGAGATTCAGAGAGATCTCTAGCTGCAGTAAGAAATACCTCATTCTCAACTCATTACCATATCACTGAATCAAACACCTGTGCTATCAGATCTGACAAACACTAATGTTCTCCCTAGAAGCTCATGCACTGCATTTGTTGCCAAAGGCACCCCTACACATACACACACACACACCACATACACTCTTGGAAACACTCAGCCACACATTTGCATGCACAAGCTAACACACACATACAATCTCTCAGTTCTGTACCCAAGTCACAACCCCGTGCAACCACCAAGGCACACATTCATGCAGCCTTGTTCATGCCTGTTTAGACATGTGTGCGCACACAAATACAACCCCCACCCCAATGTGTTTGCTGAGCTCACCTGCACTGCAATGACTCCCATAAATATGAAGAGGTGACTGCCATGAATTAACTAGAGTAAAATTTTACTAAATCAGGAGACATGGGCATTGCTTGAGGCAGAGCATGGCTAATTAGCATTAGCCACTCCCCCAGACCACCACATTAACTCATAAGGCTGCTGTCTGTGCTGAGGCCCACCACACGAGGAAAACCTCAATCTGAGAGGATTAACATGATGTGGAAGCCTTCTGGGTTAAGGCATCTGCATCACTTGAAGCTTTTCTGAATCCTAAGGAAAGTCTTTTCTGAAATATTCTCAGACAGCTAAAAATATATGTACTGATCAAAACTTGTCAGTTTAAAAAAATACCTTCACTTCTGAAAAAAAATTCCGACACACTATGTTAAACTAATATTGGTTATTCTCAGCTTAGAAATGAAGCAATAGTCACTTAAATTTTCAAGTTTCAGGAACTATAAATTCAGTTGTTTCCTCAATATGTACCAAAACATATAAATGCACCATATGTACAAAAGAGATCTTGTCTCTGCTTCCTGGTATACACTGCAACATTCTTCAAGGTAAAAGAGGGCTGTTATATAATGGAGTTACTTAATAAAGCTAAGAAATAGGTTTTTAAATAATTCTGATTTATAAATCTAACAACTGTCAGTTGGCCACTGGGGGAAGCTGAATGCATACTCCTAGCTAAATTTACCCTGTCATGTTTTACCCTGATGGACAAACAGAGTTGGCTGTAGTTAAAATTCTCCTTTACCTATATCTGGGAGGTGATTATTTTATGGTATGATTGATAAAATGCACACTTGAGTTGCACGAACGTTTGCATAGTATAACAGTAATGGACATGCGAATAGATTCAGTTCTGTTTATCAATGTTAATTTTATCATAAGACTGTCAAAAGATGATTACTCCACTTAGCTCTTTCATTAACCTTTATTCAAAATGTTGCCACTTAAAGTTCAGAAAATGTGATAACTTTGACTTAATAGCACAAAATAAGCATAATGCTTAGGTTTAACTTCTGAAATGTATCCTGTTGCTTGCTATATTTTTTGTACATTTTTCCAACTTTTATTACTGCCGTCCTTCACTCTGCAAGGAGAAATACTGTGAAATCCATAAACTCAATGGCTGCATACCTCTCAACCTTAGAGCAGGAAATCTGGACAAAGACATAAATAATGGGGGGACAGCCAAAAAAATGGGAGAAGTTTTAAATGCTCCTCTTAGAAATTTAAGTCGATACAGTAACAGGTTTTGCACTAACATGAATTTTCTGAAGGGTATTAAGTCAAACTCAAATGTTTGTCGTTATTCATAGTTTCATAGTTTCATAGTAGTGTACTAGGCTATCTGCCCGGGGGCATTTACAAGTGATGTGGCTCGCCACCCCATACTATATAGTTGCGCCTCTCTAGTAGTGACACATGTGGAACCCCATTATTTAGTAAACTATACCTCTGTCTAGTAGTGACACTGAGGTCGGTCTCCCATCCATGCATCGAGATTTTTCTTGAACAGTGCCAATGAAGGGCTCTGTCTCACGTGAACTGGGATTTTGTTCCAGAGTATGGGTAACCTCTGTGTTATGAATCTATCCCTCCAGCATGTCCTATTCATATTTGTGCAGAGGTTGAAATCTTTAGCTCGTGTGGTTCTGGTGGATTTGGATTTTTTGAGATGGAGCATGTCCATCAATTCCTGGTTGGACATGGCCCTGTATGTTAGGCACAAATCACTTCTGAGCAGGCGGTATGCTACTGAATAGAGCTGGAGTTTCTTTAATCTAGCTGGATAAGGCACATGTTTTAGACCTATGATCCTCTTGGTGAGGTACTTCTGGGGTCTTTCCAGTTGCTGCATGTGCCGGGTGAGATACATCCCAAATGGAGCATTATATTCGATCATGGGCCTGATGAGGGAGGAATACAGAGGTACAATGACCTCCTTTGATCTGGATGAGAATCCTTCATGATGAGATGGGCAAGGTAGAAAGTCTTTCTGACCACTTTGGCAACATGGTTGTCAAAGGAGAGGTCACTGTCGACTTGAGTCCCCAGGTCTCTGATTACATCTTCTGTATTCAGTGGGTTATTGTCTACGTGATAGTTTGTGGGTACTTGGTTTTTCCCAAAGGGATGACTATACATTTTAGTTTGAGGCCATGATTCCGGCACCAGTTGTCCGTTTCAGTGAGACCTTTCTGTAGGATGTGTGTGTCAGCAGGTGAATCCACTATGGCCCAGTTTGCAGTCATCTGCAAACTTTGTCAGCCATAATCCTTCCATATTTGCTTTCACATCTGAAAAATAAATGCGGACCCAAGACTGAGCCCTGTGGGACACCACTTGTGACGGGTTTTGAGTCTGACATGGCTCCAGCAATTTTAACCTTATGGGTTCTGTTTTTAGCCAATTTGCTACCCATCTTGTGACATATGGATTTACATTTAGGCTGCTGAGCTTGTCAATGATGCCAGAGTGTGGTATTGTGTCAAAGGCCTTAGCCAAGTCCAAATAGGCAGTGTGGACAGCCTTGCCCTCATCGATGGCACTAGTGACTGTCTCAAAGAAGTCAACCAGGTTTAAGAGGCAGGATCTGCCTTTTACAAAACCGAACTGTGTGGGATCAAGGGTCTGCAGATCACCAATGTCGCCATTTATGAGTTCCATGATGATCCTTTCCATAGCCTTACAGATCAGGCTGGTCAAACTTATGAATTTCCTATGGAGTGGGACCACTGTTGCTGTCGCCAGTGTTCAGGTACATATCCTGTAGTGAGGCTAAGATTGAATAGAGTTCTTAGGGGCGGTTTAGTTCATCTTGAGTTCAATACCATCAGGTCCCATAGATGCTGTGTTTTGCCTTGTTGAGTGCTGATTTCACCTGTGTGTCTGTGATGACAGGTAGGTTACATTCAGCAGGGATAGTTACTTCATCTTTAGGGGTGAGGGAGGGAGAAATTTGCACTGAACCTATCTGCCAGAATGTTGGCAATGTCAGTAGGGTCAGTGAATTTTGTTATTGTGTACCAGCTCAGAGCATATCTGAGAATTTCCTCCCAAGGTTCTGACATAATTGAAGAAGGCTTTGTGATTGTCTTTGGTATCCTTGGCAATCTTTTTCTCAAAGTTTGCTTTAGATGTTTTTTTTACTTGTGCTGATCAGGAAGCCTTTCCCTTGTGGGATTTGGCTCTGTCCTGCAGCAGCTTCCTTCTTTGTTGTACAGTTTGTTTGGTGGAGAGGGTCTTGGTTTTAGTTGGGATTGCCTGATCCATGCATTCCTGGAGATGTCCATAGAAGGCTTTTGTGAAGGATTCAGCATTTTGGGATGTGGTTTCCATTGACCCAGTAGGCTTAAAGGATATCATTTCCGACTTAAGGAGCTCAAAGTCAGCTTTTGAGAAGTTTTTCACTGTAGTCTTTGATCAGTTTATGATCAGATCTTACTAGTGAGGATGTTTGTGATAATCAGGTCAAGTATATTATCTCGGAGAGGTGACCAGTTGCTCCATAGCATTTGAGTTTATGAATTCCAGGAATCTTTGGGCCAGGGTGTTAGGGCTAGAATAGTGGGCCCAGTCTATGTTGGTAATTGAAGTCACCCAATATGATGGTGTTTGGTGTGACATTCATATCCTCCAGTGTTTTCAGGAATGCTTGATGGGATTCCTGGGATTGGGAGGGTGTTCTATAACATGCGACCAGTTGTATGGCAGTTTTACCTATGGTGAGTAAAACTTGTATGGTTTCTGATGCTTCATGAGCAGCCACCAATCGAGAGGTGTAGGTGTCTTTATGAAAATGGACACCCCTCCTTTGTGGTTCGGCCTGGAACTGCATGATATGAGGTATAGCCTGGTAGTGCTGGAGTGCTCTCAGGAGCCTTGAACCAGGTTTCAGTTACTGCACAGACATCGATGTTCTCCATACTGAGAAGTGCTTCGGTGCCTGCATCTTGAGATTTAGACTTAATTTTTTCCATTTTTGTTTTTATGGAGGTTGATTTGTCCTTTGAGCATTGCCTAAAAAGGCACTATGGGGTGGCAAGAGCCTTGGCCAGTATCCGGAAGCCCAGTGGTGACAGGTGCAAGCCATCATATCATCCCAGGCTGACAGACATTGGATCCCCTAGAATGACACCAGTGATTAAGCCAATTGTTAAAACTGATCATTTTGTCTTTGTACTGAGGCATCATTCTTGGCGAAGGCAGGATGCTGCTCAGGGTCAGGGTCATACCAGTCTGAGCTCCTCAATGTCTCTTTTCATGTAGTCCAGGCAGGTCATTCACACCGCATGGACAATGACTGAATCATATTTGTACATAGGCAGCTCACCGTTACCCTCTCCTTATTCAGCCTGGTAAGTGGAACATTGGTGTGTCTGACTATAGAGTCACCTATTACTAATGTCTCTGGCATAGTATTTTGCCTTAGGGGCTGTGAATGTGTGACACACCTGTTGCTTGAGGTATGTGTTGTAGGTGTTGTGTTTTGTGGGGGTGTATTTCTGGGTGTCTGCTTTGGAGGCCTCTGTTGTTTTGGTAAGTTTTTTACAATGATGTGCCAGAAAACCACAATTTTATGAGAAACAGATGAAAAACAAGAGTCAAAAATCTGGACATTCAGTGAAAATCTGGACAGTTGAGAGGTATAGTTGGCTGACGTGTTTCAGTTACTGCAGGACTTAGCTCACATTTTTACATAAAGCAATTAATCTGATGAAGATGAAAATTGTGTTGTGACTATTCAAGTAACAAATTTGTAGAAATGGGAAAGAAAATTAAAACACAAAACACTAGTTATGTCAAGCTCTGTTTAAAATAACACAAGTTATGTCAAGATCCGTTTAAAACAACACGAGTTATGTCAAGCTCCGTTTAAAACAACACTAGTTATGTCAAACTCCGTTTATGCCAATTTGTCCTTGATAACATTCAGTAGGGCAATGGAACTGAAAAAGGATTTGAATATCATCTCTTAAATGGTTGGTTCCATTCGGCATGTTGAATTGGCATCGTTTGCACATCTGTGTAGCAGTCTGTGTTTGGAGGAAGTAAATAGAGAAAATTAGCAGTCGGTTCTTGAGCTGAAAACCATAACAAGCAGCTTGGTAGCAACTCACAGATCCACATAACTCTGAGAAAGTGGCCCAAAAAAGAGAGAAAAATAGTAGCATGCAACCGACTATATACCGTGCAAATAAAGAAGAGCATCGAGTGTATAATGATATGCAAATATGGATACTGAAAGGTTGATCGTGATTAATAATCACCAGGCACTAAAGGATGCAGCTAGTTGCATCTGAGTATAGAAGCAAAGGTCAAGCTGCAGAAGTGGGCATGTTACCAGCAGTAGTGACTTTCTTTCAGCAGTACTTCATAATCTCAAATAGCTGTCTCCAACATGTGTGAAATGGCAAAAGGCACCTCAACAAATGTACCAGTAGTAGTTTTACTTCCCACATACCAACGGGTGTGATACTTGGGAATTGATGAAGAATCAGAAATAAAACATGAACAAATGTGAATAAAGCTTGGTAAGGAGTACTTTAGAAGACTTAAATTAATCCTGAAAACAGCACTGACACCTAGGAACAATATCCAAGCTATAAATCAATTTGCTCTTCCTGTCCTAACTTATAGTTTCGGAGTGAATGACTGGCCCCAAAAAGTGTTGGATAGATTGGATATTAAAACAAGAAGGATGCTTCATGCTCACCAAATGATTTATAAAAATCAGTTTATACCAAGATTATATATTCCCCGTTCTGACGGAGGGATGGGCTTCCTTGAAATTGATTACATGTATAGATCTGCAATCGTGGGACTCCACATATATCTACTGACCTCACAAGATCCAAATGTGGTGAAAGTTTTGAAACATAAGGACAATTAAATCTAAGATGACATCTCTGCTTAATCTAGCAGAAGCATATCAACATCAAGCAGGAATGGAAATCAAACCAGAAGTGGATAAAAATCAGGCAGCAACTGAATGTGCAAAAAAACAAAAGAAAGAATACAAGGTGAAGGATCAGATGACAATGCAAGAAATGTGGAAAAAACAAATATAGTTGCAAGTATAGAAAACTTCTCGAAGAGCCTCATGTTGATCAAGAATGAATGCAGGAATGGTTAAGGAGAGGTGAATTTACATCAAGGTTCATAGGTAGGTACTAGGCTATCGGCACTGGGGCCTATACAAGCCCAGCCAAAAAGGTACCCTGGCTTTTGCCACCCAAGAAAATTATTTTCCTGTGCCACTGTCGAGCAGAGCCACAGAGGTGATTCCCGGGGTGAATTTCCTATTTCCCATCCAATCATCAAGATTTTTCTTGAAGAGTGCTAATGAGGAGCTTTGTTTGATATAGATAGGTAGTTTGTTCCAGAGTATGGGAAGTCTCTGGGACACAAATCTATCCCTCCGGCATGTTATGCTTATTGTGGTGACAAGGTTTAGGTCCCTAAAGCGTGTAGCACGGAGGGATTGGGATTTCTTTAAGTGGAGCATGTCCAACAGCTCTGGGTTTGACATAGCTTTGTGTGTTAGGCAGAGATCACCTCTGAGTAGGCGATATGTAACGGAGTAAAGCTGGAGTTTTTTGAAACGGTCTGCATAAGGCATCTGTCTGAGGCCAGAAATCCTCTTTGTGAGGTATTTCTGCGGCCTTTCCAGTTGTTGTAGATGTCTTGTGAGTTACATACCAAAAGGGGCGTTATACTCTATAATGGGTCTAATGAGTGATGAGCAGAGGGGAACAATGACCTCTTTTTTTCCTGGATGAGAAACCTTTTGTGATGAGGTGTGCCACGTAGAAGGATTTCCTGACTACTGTGGCAGTGTGATTATCAAAGGAGAGACTACTGTCAAGAAATGAAAGGTTAATATTTGCAGCCTAAGATATTGGGCTACGTACACATTGGTTTACTAAGTCTATTGAACATGTGGGAGAAACAGATATATGTAGGTTTTGTGGAACCGAATTGGAAACAGTCACACACCTTATTGCTGGTTGCGACTCTCTTATGGCAGAGGGACTGTATACTGAAAGGCATAATAATGTGGTGAGATTGTTACACTGGAGATTGTGCAAACATTATGGTACTGAAGTGGTTGAAAAGCACTGAAAACATGAGCCACAAAGAATCATAGAAAATGAAGTTTACATAAACATGGGATCACCCAATACCAACAGTCCAAAAGATAGATGCTAGAAAACTGGATATAGTGGTCCAAGAAAAGAAGACAAAAGTAGCATTGATCATTGAAATCGCCACACCTTGTGACTACAGTGTCTTGCGTACAGAGAGACAAAGTCATAAAATACCTCAATCTGCAGGTAGAAATGAGAGCCACGTGGAAGAAAGATACCCAGACAGTTTAAATCGAAGTAGGAGCAACTGGTCTTATAAAAAAGAATTTACAATCGTATTTAGATATGTTACCAATTCATGTAACCCCATATGAATTGCAGGAGCCATTATTACTGGGCACATTGTGGGTGCTGCAAGGAGCACTTTTGGCTAACATCAAAGAGTGAAACAATACTAATTTCATGAACTTTAATCGTACTTTGACTTAGGAATGGGGTTCATTCCCGTCATGGTATTAGAAACTCAAAAGATTTGGAAAAATTAAAACAGGTGCAGTACTGGCTTTGTATGGGTAGTGACATCATATTGGCAACAGTTGACTTGTACTGCCCACAGTACCAAGATACGTACATCTCTATCTTGCTACTCAATATCATGGTGTGTATATACCTCTTGCTATACTATCTCCAAATACCTTACATATACAAACTGGAGACATATGGGGTATATTGGAAGCATCAGTGTATAAAACTTCTCAAGATGTTTCTCAATACAATGCTGTCACATTGGGATGAGCACATCTGCTTTCCTAACACACCAAGAGTTAGACACCATCTTCCACGGCTTCTGACATTGTACACCTCCCTGATGTGCTGAGTGCCAGAGATTGCATACATGTGGTAACAGCTTCAAATCATGTCCAAAAATGTTCCATCAATATGATGGGCTAGCATTCCATCAATTGCCCATACAGGGGCTAATAAAACATTTTTCTACACAGAAATCTGGTATGGCCAATGACTGACAACTATGGCACAAAAATTATCTTATCACTGCTTCTTACATGGAGCATCCTACACAGTCACCTAGTAATTAAATGTGGGGACAACAGAATACCTAAATATCCACAGCCACATACAGAACCTGTACACAAGTGTCACCCTTTACTCACTCAGTCACATTCTATCCTCCATTTCTATTGTGTTACAAGTGTTGCAGGATACCTTCTGGAGCCCTGGTTAACACCACCCATAAGAAACCATAAGGCATGGCTGAATAGATGTATGTCATCCCCATGGCTAAACCAGAAATGGAGCAGAGGGTGGGTTCACCTGCTTAAGTCTAGCCTGCCAAATGCTTGTAAGCTAGCATCTATGACATCAGGCAGGCCAGTCAGCAATGCCAAAATACTCCACCAGTGCAGCAGCAGAACCCTTTGCAACCACCATCATACCTACCAGCAATGGACGACTAATAATGCCCATCAACCATCCTTCCAAATGGCACAATATACAGAATATGACAGTGCAGATAAAACTCCCTGGGATGCACAGTGGCATTACAGTGCCACATACAACAAATTGATGCATGCAGTGTTATTTGATATGCTAGGCAATGCATGGTCAAGTCACACCATACATCAAATACCTTCATATAAACCACACAGAAATGGGTCTGGTGAGGGTCAGTCATCACCATTTGCACAGCTGACTAAACAAGCATGGACACATTTACACAACCGGGTGTGAGGAACAACAGGTCAATAGAGACAGACAGAAATCACAGGGAGATGTAGTATCAGTGTCAAATATGATCCCCTCTGTCATGTGGATGGTGAAATGACTACTGGACCATGCAGTGGGGCAACTGCCCAAGGACTTGTTGGATAGGCACTTTCAGATCATGTAGCAGGGCCGTGGCACTGTGAAGGAATCGCATAACAAGATGTTCTTGGGAAGCAAATGCATCCGACCTCATAGAACAGGATCTGTATGGAAGTTGCATACCAATCCATCCTCACTGAATAACCCTATGGAGTGGCTGTGCGTTGCATTGCTTTGGACATCTTTGAACACCAAGTTTAATATGTGCAGGCTGTGTGCCTTGCAATGGTCAACAACTGGAACCACCACAGGTGGTAATGAGATGCAGGATTCAGATGACTGTTCTGGCAAACATTGCCATGGCCAAGGCCAATCATGTTACCCATTCTTGGGCTACATTTTCTCCTGTAGGCTACTCAATGTCAACCATCTCCATTTTCACATGCATAGTTCCGGGTGGTGCCTGGATTACAGCCTTGCATATCTGTTAGTTGAGTCCCAAGACTTGCCTGCAAGTCATTGCCTTGTTTTGGCAGTAAAAGATGCTGTGCTGTGCTGCACTGCTAGCCCTCTGCACAGAAGATATCTTTACATCAGGTACAGTGTTCCTGCCAACACCTGCTGGCATATTGGTCAATGTTGAGGCCTAAGGATAAGTTGTCAGTACACAGGACTGTCATCTTTAGGGTGAGTGTGCAGGAGGCAATAAAATCATCCTGACCAGTGGCTGCACACCATACCTCTTAATCTCTTCGAACAAATCTGGACAAAGCCTGACAAAATGGGGGTAGACAAAGGTCTAAAAACAGGGACAGATTTTAAATATTGCTCTTATATACTTAGAAAGTTGCTTGAATAACAGGGTTCATCTTAGCATGTGTTTTTCAGAAGAATATGAAGTCTGAATCACAAATGATTATTATTATTTAGGGACTACAATCCTCAGACCATTCTAGTGATTTGCCAGAAAATCACAAAATTTATGAGGAACAGATCAAAAATATGAGGCAAAAATGTGGATGTTCTGTGAAAATCTGTACAATTGAGAGGTATGCTGCACACCCACCGAGGGAGAGAGAGTATCAATGTGCCTTGAGACTGAGTTGATATGTTGTCGTCATCTTCAGACTCTAGTAAGGGACCGTGCTCAGCATATTGTTCTGGCCCAGAGTCTACATGTAACCTAGGAGAATTTGCATGCCCTGATGATACAAATGCATAACATGAGTAAGCAATTCTGTTCACCCCACTGCCTACCCCATGGTGTGCATGCTAACGACACCTGGATTATCTCAGCAGAATTTGCAACAGCTTCCTGTAGTGGTGGTTTCCAGAGTCTACATGTCAAATATACTTATGAAGCTCAAAGGGAGAGGTTGGTGCAACCACCATGGTGTTGGTACAAACTCAGCTGCCATATGCCTCCTGCTGTATGGGTACATACCTAGCTGGTCTCCATGACAAATATACACGGCACTGAACTGTCACTGGAACCTACATCAATACCTCCTGGTGTGACACCGGTCAGCTCATCATTATTATTATGCAGGGGTGCAAGAAATGATTTGGCCTCTCTAAGCGCTGAGCATGATAAAGGACCACTCCCTGTCACTGTTCTGACACATTGTTGTATGCCTGTTGTGAGGCCAGTTATCAAGTACACACTTCTGCAATGATGCGTGGTCAGTTCCTTCCTCCCAGAGCACTGCCATTCTACACTCATAGGCTGCAACCATCTCAGCTGTAGCAAGACATTGTCTGAGGGCTGAACTTGTCCAGCCTTTGTCATCTGCTGCCTTTTTAGGAAAAGTGTACTGAAAGATTAATAGGAAACCATAGATTGGAAAAGCATGTGTAGGCACATAGAGGTAGCAATGTAACAATGATAGCAAACTGGCAGAATAGGACATTACTGTGTTACTCCAGGATGGGTACATTGTAGAAGCCAAATATACTTTCACAGATAAATACTAAGCAATTGATCTGCAGACCATTGCACGCCAAGCCTATATCCCATATTCAAAGATTTAAAAGAAAGAGCTGGGAAGAATATGAGGCCATCCATCCAATTATCTAGGTTTACCTTGAAGGCACCAGGGATGCTACTCTGACACACAATAAACATTTTTTCCAGAGATAGGTTTATATCCTGATGTATCCCCCATCATGCCAACACATCTTCTTTACTACTTAATGAATATTTAGTTCCTTTAATACAGTATTTGAGGAACCATTTATTCTATGTAGGAATAGAAGGTAAAAGAGGGTTGGACCTTTCAAGTCTTGAAAAGCTAGACAGATCCTGGAGGAGTGCAATAAAATGAGTACAGGTACAGGGCTGGTTTAGGCTGGAGGCTGGAGGCAGTCAAGAGGGAGGTCTTTACATGTGCATGACACTAACATCTCTTACCAATGTTGGCCACTGTGCACCTCCCACTAACATCTCTTACCACATCAATGATGGCCACTGTGCACCTCCCACTAACATCTCTTACCACATCAATGTTGGCCACTGTGCACCTCCCACTAACATCTCTTACCACATCAATGATGGCCACTGTGCACCTCCCACTAACATCTCTTACCACATCAATGTTGGCCACTGTGCACCTCCCACAAACATCTCTTACCACATCAATTTTGGCCACTGTGCACCTCCCACTAACATTTCTTACCACAATTTTGGCCACTGTGTACCTCCCACTAACATTTCTTACCACATCAATGATGGCCACTGTGCACCTCCCACTAACATCTCTTACCACATCAATGTTGGCCACTGTGCACCTCCCACTAACATCTCTTACCGCATCAATGTTGGCCACTGCGCACCTCCCACTAACATCTCTTACCACATCAATGTTGGCCACTGTGCACCTCCTTTATGCCATCTTTTATTAAACTGTCGCTTCAATGCAGGCAGAAAGTTGCTTTAGCTGTTCAAAACTTATGCTCCTTTTATCTTTGTTGTATGTTCTGACACTGAATAGTTACTCAACCATGAAAGTCACTAAGAACTAGTTTGTATTGTAACTTATGTATGGTAACAAGGTTACTAGTTTGCAGCTTATGTATGGTAACAAGGTTACTAGTTTGCAGCTTATGTATGGTAACAAGGTTGCATTCTGCCTTTGTCTATGAACTGCAGTTTCACAAAGGTACATCAGCAACATGCGAGGTAGATGCATTCTGCTGCTCATCACCAGCATATCCTCCACACCTACTCATACATGCAACCTGCACATGTACATGCATTTTGCATCTGTGATGCATTGTAGTGTTCTACATGCAATTCAGTGTCCTGTGTGGGCTACAAATCTAGGACAGCTACTGCTACTGCTTTAAGGAATCTACCTGCAAGGTATGCAAAGTAAAGCAAAATTATGTTCCTTCACCTCCACAGCCAATTCAGACAGCATCTGTTGGGACCATACACAGTTGGCAATAGATAGGTGGATGCCTTGTATCACCTGACAGGCCCAGTCTCCAAGGCAACCAGAATCAGACATACTGTAGAGGGCTAAAGGCACCTGAAGGAAGATCAACATCACTGCAAACCTAAACATCTGTGGGCACAACAACCAGCGGTGAAAAGGACATCCCAAAAGGCACAGCAAGTACCTAAACATCTGTGGGCATGACAACCAGAGGTGAAAAGGACATCTCAAAAGGTACAGCAAGTGTTTACCACATTATATATATATATATATATATATATATTGTGGCTAATAGGTTTCTTCTTGTCAGTTTTCATTTAATTTGACAAATATTGCAGGTTGGCTAATGGGGCTGTCTGAATGAACTGCATAATACGCGTTATAAAGGGGGCAACTACTGTGCTTTTGAGTTTTATACAACCAGGGTACAGGGCTTTGGCTCTGATGCTTAGTGAATACCTTGTCACACTTCTGCATAATGGCACATAGAGGTGTTACTGTTCCTTTGTAAACAGCTATATTAACAAATATCTGCATTGTAATGTGGTAACCTAACTGCCGGTTGCCTCTTAGCCCATGTGCATACTTCTGTAGGCCTGTAATGAGCTGTAGGAATCAGGTTTTTAAGCTTTTTCTTGCACTCACACTGTTGCACTGTTATTTCTGTCTTACTCACACCATACATTTCAATAACTTGTATATCCCTCTAGCATTTCAGGCAGGACATGCAGAGAATAGTGCCCACTGTTCACTGCAATTAGGAGAGATCACAGGCACATGGGTTAGTATCATCCAAGTCCTGGCTTACATCTGCCATATCACCTCTGTATCCTCTTTACTTATGATAATATTCCTAGTTCTGTAATATTCCAGAGATCAACACGCTCCACCAAAGCTGCAGGCATGTGAGCCAAAGCTTGTTGCCACCGGGGCTGGTGAAGTGGAGTAAGTGCTTTGTCTGGAAATGGCTTTGGCCCTTCCCAGGAAAATAACCCATCCCAATCACTAGGTGGGGCTTTGTTTGAGGTAACAGTGCTGGGACACCATACAGCAAACCTTCCTGCAGCAGATAATCAGACTGTCTGGACCACCTGCCCAATGCCGGTGGGAATGTCAGTTACCATAAGGTGTCTAGATCCTGTCCTCCACCTACTGTGTCCCAGTAAAGTCCCTCTGGCCTGTTCTACAGATTGCAGGTTGCCTGCACCCCATCATACCACAGGCCATTTGTCTCTGTGTCTCCAGTGTCAACCCTCATGTGCTCACATCTGCTCCTGCTTCTCTGTGGTCTCCTGTGTGTGTGTTTATGTTCCCCCTGCTGCCTACCCTCAACCCTCCATTCTGCTCATTCTGTCTTTCACAGTCACCTATTTCCTTGTCTATCTTTGTATAAAAAAGGAATTTTTAGCTTGTCCAAACAAAAAAAAAATATGCCATCTTCCCCAAGTCTACCTGACCTTAAAACATTTCTGCTGTGCATTCCTTTGATTTAAATATCCTTTCTCTTGCTTTGCTTTACTCTTCTTGTTTTTTTAAGCACCTTTATTATCACTTGTGACATGGGCAAATTTACATTTATACAAAAGTAATCAAACTCTTAAATTAACTTTAAGAAACATTATATTTCACATATATTGCTATATATCTTAAGTAACGTTACATAAATTATTCAATTCCGGTCCCCTTTTTTAAACAATATCTTTATTAAATCACTTAATGACATTAGTAATCATACATTTATATAAATGAAAACAGACCACCGACAATCCTAAATGCAAGCATTTTGCATTGCAAACCGTACTGACACACTCCCAGTTGCAAACATTATACATCACTTATAATCTACCCAAACATTTTCATTTTTTTCCTATGCAGTGCGTTCCTACTGTTTTTCCTAAATATCTCAATTCCAGTTGTTTTATGTCTGTTACTGTGCTCTACTTCTAACATACTCGGTTTAGATTTTGATTTCCATTTTCTAGTAATTGCTTTTTTGGCAGCCATCATAATTAGACACAGCAAGGCCTTACCATGTCTAGGCAATTCCGATTCCTTATCATAGCTCAGGAAAATCATCTCCCTCATCACAACAATCCACCCACCCAGCATCTCAAGCAGTGCATCCCGCAGGGAATCCTTAAAGTCCACCAACCGACTGCACTCCCAGAAAATATGCTCCCAAGTACTCTGGGATTTTGGATGCAGGCCCTTTTCTCCCCTTTCTACCCTTTTAATAAACCAACAACCTGTTCAGTTTGTCAGTCACCCTTTCGATACCCCTTACCACCACTGCTTTACCTGTGTTGCATGCACCAACAGCCTGCCTGTAAGGGTAGCAGTTCATACAGCCTGTTTTGCATTTATATTAGCACAAGTTTTGTGCAATGTAACATACGTCAGCAGCGTTTCCCATTTTTGTAAACATTCCTCTACATCAGACTGCATCACTTATGAAGTTTCCTCTTCACTCCATTGCTTCTCTAAAGTTAGGTGGTTAGCCTACCTACACTATTTAAGCTACTTCGCTATTCCTGCCTATTTAACATCAACGTATTTTCTGCCTATGCTGTGATAGCTCTGGTTGGGTTGGTGACCTTTTCATTCAAAGGAGTTTCAAAGCAATTCTGTTTCTCAAACATCAATGCCTTGTCAATACCCACAATCAGGCTCTACCTCTTTTCTCAAGGTGGGCAAAGCCAGTTAGTCCGGGTGGAATTCGAGGATACCAAAACCACCATTCAGGTTCTGTTCAAAGGATGATAAAGTGTCACACTGATTAATCAGCAGGAGTAGCTTATTTCAGAAAAGAGGCAGGCACTGTGCAATGCCATCGGGTGCTGGTGATGTTTGCTCTGTTTCCGGGGTCTGCTAAGATATTAGGCTTGCAAAGATGCAGAAGGATCAAGGACCTGAGAGTGTGTGTGCGTGTGTGTGTGTGTGTGTGTGTGTGTGTGTGTGTGTGTGTGTGTGTGTGTGTGTGTGTGTGTGTGTGTGTGTGTGTGTGTGAGAGAGAGTGTGAGTGTCTCTGTGTGTGTGTGTGCCATTTATTACTAAACACAGCAAGCCCCTGATATATTGTACAGGACTGAATATAATACAAGATAAAGTCTGTCAACTTCAATAACCTAAAAAGAGAATTCTAAATAATTGCTATAGCTGTAAAACAGAGATATATACCACTTATGCATTGCCTGTCCTTATTGAAGCAGGATTTAGCAGTGATAAGAATATGGAAGATATGCTATCTGTTCAGCATTTTTACACAGTAGGAGCTGAGAAAGGCTATTTAAACTAATACATGGATAAGTAGCATATCAGGTTTTAAAACACAAGAAAAATGTGTTCCTATATAAGAGTTTAGAAAAGCAATGTGAATCTGCCCATCTATGCAAGGTTACATGATGACTAAATTAATCCGAAGCACAGCTGTGTAGAAAGTGCCTTTTCCAAGAGCTAAGATACCGAAGACTGCTGAGTGACCTTTTAAAGAATGTTTCCGTTTTCGTGAAAAGTGTATTAATAGAAAAGTAATTGGAACTGCTGCATCTGAAGGTCCACTCAGGACCTGCAGTATTAAGTCTGACTAAATTAATTTTCTATTTCCTGCACATTATTTTTATTGATAAGACATTATGGGATAGACTCTGCTCCCACACGATCCTGAACAGGAAAAAGCAAGCATCAGAAAATTAAGAAATAGCTTAATGGCTATTCAGCAGATTACTCATCCTAAAACTCTAATTCCGTATAAATTCTTGACATATAATATTGGACCAGAGTTAAAGTATTAGAGATTAAAGAATCCAGTGTTCAAAACACGGGAGAAATATTAGTTTCACAATGAATAAGCAACAAGTATAGCTCACTGCATATCTTTGCGGTCTAGGGGTACTTTACCTGATAGTGCGTGTTCTACAGTTAAAAGAATCTCAACTTATATTTAGGTAAGCCATAAAATACCAGCCTGCTGTTTACATAATTCATTATTTATCAACCTACTAAACTAAAAATCATCTTCAGAACTTGTCCTGCTCATCTCTTACAAAGTCCATGTACTGTATAGAGTATCCGGGTTAATTTCACCAAGACAGTTATGCCTTAAAAAATCAGAATGGATAAAATATAATTCAGCTGTACCCAATCACAACTCATATTACATATGGAGCAAACTTGTTAAGGTACAGCAGAACGCATGAATAAAACAGCAAGAAACATAGGAGCGCACTTTCAAGGAGAGCTGCAACAGCAGAGGAGTGACAGTGCTGAATAATCCGTGATGCTCTTCATGAGTAAAAACATATTACTGAAGATTTATTTGACATTTGTTAACTGGGGTAGTCCAGTTGGTTAATTGCCCGTTTTCAGTGGAGAGTTGGTGAGAAAAGCTCCAGAGATCAGTAACATTTTTTTACAAGGCAGAAGATCACATAGTACAATTAAGATTCTGTTACTATATACACACAGAAATTATTTACAAGAAATACAAGGCAGACAAAACTGAAACCGCATACACTAATTATGATTGCATAGAAAAACAGGCAATCACTTACAGAGCCCTATGAGGCAAGCATAACTGAATCCATATATACTAATTATGATGTGTAATAGATATTTATAGTATAAACCTAAAATAATGGTTATATCCTTACACTATGTGCAACAAGTGACTGAAAACATGATGGATTCTAGCCTATGTGCTAAAAAGTGAGTGTGTAGAAATTTAAGATCTTTGCACATAAAAGATGCCAGAGGAGTTAGCAGAGAAAATTTCACAAGACAGACAAGACAAAGGGGATACTACATGAAACAGCTATTGACCTTAAAAAAGGTAATATATATCTATCCTGGTGTGGATCATGAGCAAAGCCATATACTGTTTAAGTAGTCTTTTTAAAGTTTGAAGGAAGGAAGGGTTTGGCCTGATGGCTATAGGGATAGTATTCCAGACATTAGCAACACAGCAAGAACACAGACCGTATCCTGCAGATGTGAAGGGTTTATGAACACTGAATTGTGTCTAGTCATTCAAATGCAGTGGATGTATGGAGAGCATTTTTGTAGGATTGCATTTAAGGTAGGGCACATAACACGGTAGTGAGTAACTGAATGTTTTATTTAATATGTTAGTTCAAGCCAGTTGAGAACTTTTAGAACAGGACAGCAGTAGGTATGGCAGTAAGTATTGGATGCAAATTTGGCAGTTTTATTCTAATACCATTTAAGTTTTTGTACAAGTAAGGTCTGAAATTTGGAGAATGGGAGCCAAGATGCAAAAAGGAAGGCTGGAGAACTATTTCCTAGGGTGATTCTAAAGCTAGGGATCAGGAAGTTTATGGTTCTGCAGAGTAAACCTCATTTTTGAAGTGCTTTTTAATGGCATTTTGTATACGGTAATTGAATCTGGAGTTACTACCATGTGTCATACCTAATAGTTTAGATGTGAAAGGCCAATTCAATATTGGTGCTAATAAGGAAATATATTTTAAAGTAGCAGTGTAGGATTCCTGAATGATTTAAGATGTGCTGGCTCATCATATGAACAGAAGTGCTGCGTCATTGATGTACTGTATGAGAGAAGCATGTGTGCATGTATGGAGTGATTTGGTAAGAACATTAAAGAGGAGAGGGTCAAGGATCGATCCTTCTGGGACACCAGTACTGACAGGCAGGCAAGGTGAGAGCATGGACTGGCATTTCACCGAGTGTTGTCTTATCACTGAGGTAGCTCTAGAACCAATTTAGTGTTGCTGGTGTTAAACCTAATAAAGGTATCTCTGCCAAGCGTTTAGTGAGACAGACAACATTCAAAGACATTGGATAGGGTGGAAATTAATTTGTCACCATCTCTGGCTTTACTGACTGTTACTAGTAAATAAATGCTAGTAGGGCTGTATTAATATTATGGGAAAATTAGTAATACTTTGTGGATGCACTTTTCCAACATTTTTCAATATTCCAGATGAGAAAATGGCAAAATGCTTTGATACTGGTCAAGGGCAGAGAGAAGCCCCTCTGAAACAGTATGATATGAGGCAAAGAAAAACCTGAATGTAATGCCATCTCTTACTGACATAATTCACAAACTTAACTCACTGGACAAACCATGTTGTACTTCAGGGGATATGTATCTAGTGAACTGAGAAACCCTGACTGCAGGATTAGTGTGGGACTTGCAGTAAGACACCAGCAAAGGATAGTTTACCAATGTTTAGAAGCAGGGGAAATTCAGAAAGCTTAACAAACCCTGACACATTTGACCACTTTAGGGATGTGGGCATGGCTCTCATCTGTCCCTGATATTACCTCATTTTGCTTGGTTTTCCATAAAATGTTTGATTTTCTAGTTTATCACTAAGGATTATAGTCAGTCAGTAATGCAAGGCATTAGAGTTTTATACTTACTGCTCAGAAAGAGATTAATGAGGCTGCAAAACCTATAGTATTATTAACTTTAAGCAAATTAGAATACTTTATTTCATTCATTTCACTATTTTTGGCTTTGTCCAGAATTCTTGAGCAAATAAGTTAAGAGTTATAGCTGTAGATGGAGTGTACAGTGTAACGGGGCTTGTGATATTCAGGAAAAGCGGGCCTTGGATGTTAACTGGCTTTAATGAGTGTAAGAAGTACACTGGCATGTTCTGAAGCAGAGATAATAGCAAAGTAGCAACACTGGAGTGCTACAACTACATTTTGCAGCCCAGATACTATCTGTGGATGTGAAAGTAGGCCTGGCTGATTGGCACACAGTGACTTGCTGGGTGTTATATACTTAGAGGGGACATTTGACTGATAGTCTAACATAATGAACTGTGTGATTCTGTACAAATAACTGGTGAGAAGAACACTTGTTCAAATTCCCTGAACTCATGCAGAAAAATGCATTAAAGAATGAAATGAAACATGCCGACTGGAGAGGATTGTCAACAGAGGTGAACTATTTCCTGTTTTTCTTAAACTTGGTAACAGATGTGGACACTCCTGAAGTGATCATGTATGTTAGGGATCGTTATGCTTTCAGTAGTTTGCCACCTTCTAAGCATTGCTAAACTTGGTTCTACTGCTGCCACCTCAGCATGCAAAATGGAGACTATGATTTAAGGGACCATATTCAGATGTTTTGTCTGTTCCCTTGTCATGTGGAATGTTAATATCAAGGGCAATAAATTGCTATAAACAGAGCATCACATGACATTTTTCCCATATCTGAATTTTCCTTCCCATTTCCACATATTTGTTACTTGTACAGGCACAGCATCCAGAGTTCTGGAAATATAATGATGTATGAAGATGTGCTGTTGTGAAATGGAAAGTCCCCAAAATGTAGCTGGATCTATATCCATACATGTCAGTAACAGGCCATGGAGCAACAGGCACTTTACGAAATGGTGGTATGAACTGAAATTGTTGAACTGTGAATTATACTAGACAATTCCTGTAACACACAGTATGTAGCTGGTGGGGAGCCATTTCATTAGTGTCTTGAGTCAGTACATTTTTTGGTGACATTCGCAGCATCCCAACAGTATTAGTGCAGATGTATATACAGCACACTGCAGAGTCAGCTGTGCAGAAGCTGCAAATCTTAATCTGTCCATCTACAGATGAGCTTCACTGACTTACTCAGATAACCCAAGCTGAAGTCACACTTGCTTTCTTCGGTATAACAATTTAACTTGGCATTTGTTCAGGTTTAGCTGCTTGTCTCACTACAGCGAGAACATAAGTACTGATATGAGTGAGTTTTGGCAAGTGAGAGAGTCATGAACCTCAGAAAAAGACTAAGACAGGTTTTACACAGTCCAATTAGTGATCACTCTTTCTGTAAGGTAAAGCAACCATGTAATACGAATAAAGTAAGGCAGTATGGGAATATATGGCAGTTTGTCCCTTTCACAAAGTGCTTTTCACCAGTGTCACATTAATTTGTACAAGGACAAGCTTGACTGCATGGAGTACAAGCACACAGCATTAACGGTTATTTTCAAGTGTTTTTGGACATGCTAATGTGGTGCAAAGTACACCAGGTTAAGTGGATATTGCTGATCCTCTACAGATAATGTGCAATGGCACGGCAGGCTAAAATGGCTCACCAGAACAGAAGAAGCAGTGAGAAAAGGAATGAACGAACACAGTCTACAACAAAGCAATATATTGTGAAATGGAAGTACAAATGATATGTCGGTCTGCTACTGTGCAATGTTTGTTGCTTTCCTGCATACATACTCTCACTTGGGTGTGCAATTCAGTGCAACACACAAAAGCTGCATATTCATTTTAACTTGTTTTGGCTCTGCCTCTCCGACTACTGCTCCCAGCATTTGTACACTTACAAAACACTCTGCTGTCAGTTGCAGATAGATATAAGATCATTGCGCTAATCTTACCATTTTAATTATATTCCAGTCTTTATTCACATGGGATAGTTAGCAGATGTTTGTATACAACCACAAATTATGTTCAGCATCTTAAATTTTACATCCAAATCTTTACCTCTCTTAGTCATTTTCATATTGATAACCTGCAAATAAATTGTATTCATTAACATGTCATTTAAGTTTCTATGGGCCTGAATACAATTCATCCATCAGGCCCTGAGACACCCTGCTATAAGCCATGTCACATAAATGTGTCAGCCCTTAACCTTCCAACCACCAGCTTTCAACCATTAGCACTCCCCAGCTGGGCTTAATACCAAATATCAGTCAGCAACCTAAACTATGTCCACACTGTGACCTTGTCAGCAGGTCTGATGGCTTGCTTGCCTGCGAACTGTGTTGTTGATGTTTTACTGCTGTTTTTCACCACCACATAGGAAGCTGTTTTGGCATGTTTGATTGAATGTTCCCCTCCTCCCAGTTAGTGGTTCACTAGTTTCTGGTCTTGGAGCTAGAGCATTCCCTCCTTGCTACCTATCTCTGCTAGAACTTAATCTACCAAGGCTGCTATGTCTGCAGTGTATATATGTCACTGTGTTACTGACAGACACCATCTTAGTGAAATAACTCTGCCCTTTTATCAGAAAAGCACTTCATGCCTAATGGCCAACCCTCTGTTTTCTTTTATAAGTCTTAATTGTTCTTGTTTTTTTCACTTACAGCTCTTCCCTTCCTACTCCATACTCTCCAGGTCCAGTGGTGACCAAAACAGCAGCATACATAGATAGTTGAAGCAACTACAATACATTTTCAGTAACCCAACATTGCACTGTCAGTGCGTTCATGCTGCCCAAAGTGTTCCCTCAAGAGGCATGACCAAGATGTTTGTTCTCATTTGGCCCTTTTCCACCTGAAACTGAATTAGATATGATTGTCTCACTCTCATCCTTATGATTCCTTTCAGTGGGATTGGTCACCTTTGCCAGATAAAAACCCAGAGGCTAATCCATCAGGCCTTTTATAGGCTTTCATGACACCCCCAAAATAAAACTGTGGTCATCTCACGTTCTTTGTCTACTGGCCTAAAGGTGGAACAAACAGATGTTGGCTGCATTAATAAACAAGACTTTAACGCTACAATGAATATCCCATTTTTTTTTGTTAGTATTACCACATTCTTTTGTGTAATTTTAACTTCCAATGTCTACCTTGGACAAGCTAGTTTTAAGGAATCCCGGCCATCTAAAGGTACATCAGTTTATCCTCCAAAAGGCATGAATACCCCCTGCTGTTAGCAAAGAAACCTTGCCTACTAATTGCTTTCATTTCTTTTTTCTCCAGATCCCTCCTCCTAATTAGTTATCTATGACCACCATTTTTTCTGCAATTCAATCTAGTATACCTATGCAGTGTCTGGTTGCAGAAAGTCAGTGGTGCAACAGCTAGCATACACACCTTTAGTGCACAAGGATGTAGGTTCTATTCCCACATCTGGTAGATTGATTACTGACACTGTAGTTGAGCACAAGGGGGGTGCTTCACTCCTGAGTGCATTTGTCCTTCAGATGAGATAAAACAAGGCCTCATCTGCTTGAGATTTTGGTAGTTCAGGTGGCTGTAGAAGATCCCATGGCACCTATTAAGGAAAGTAAAGGTGATTTATTTATATACAAAAAAGAAAAAGTTATTTATTTTATTTATTTATTTTTTTTATTTTACATTTCCACATGGATAGTAAGTTACATTCATATTAGATAAACAACATATCACAACATTTGATAATTAATACATATCAAGAAAAAAATACATTCACATTTAGATACCAGTTAATTCGTGATAGGCTCATAGATGAACATACTTGATTACCTAAGGTACCCTATGTTGCTATGGAGACTGAGGAAGTGAGAAAGTGGTAGAGTAGACCTTTCTTGAATTTGTCTTGGGAGGAAACATTGGTAATGCCAATGGCATTGGCAAACAGAGAGTCACCACCTAGATTACAGGATTTAACATGTTTGATGAGACTGTTTAGATTTGTGTAGGGGTTATTAACTTGTTCAATGCAGGAATATTGTCTGTTTGATTGAGAAATTTAAATGCTACTGTTAGTTGGTTATGCTTTGAGTAGTTTTGGTAGTTCAATCCAACCAAGGTTAATAAAGTGATGGGTTTTGCCTGAAGCAAATCTAGCAATTTGATTATAACAACAGCTGAGTTTGTTTAGGTCTGATTTGCCATGGGAGTCAGTTTTTATTAACTATTTTAATAGTTTGATTGATATGCAAGTCAAATCTAAGTTTGTTATCGATGGTAACAAGATAATAGTCCGTTCTTGGATTGTAGTAGTAAAGGGAAGTGGTAGGTTTTTGGGTAGGATGGAAGTGAAACAGTTTTGGTTTTTAGTTAGTAGAGCAACTGGTGACTTGTCCGAGCAAATGAGATAATTTTGGAGATCATTATAAAAAAAGAAAAAAGAAGTGGTCCTAGAATGGAGCCTTGGGGAACCCTATAAATTAGGTAAGAGGTGGAGAGTTTATTATTCCAGAGTACAGCTTCATTCCTATCAGAGAGATAGGCATAAAACCAATCCAGAGTTTTGTTATCTAGGTAGAGTTTTTAGGGTGTTGAGTAGTAGTTGGTGGTTGACCATGTCAAGGCCTTTGATAGATCCAGAAGAGTGCAGATGATATTTTTGAGGAGGGTGGTAGTACTATGCTTGGGCCCCTGAAACCATGCTTGAACTGGTTAAACATTGTTCTTCTCAATAAGGTAGTGTAATTGTTTGTGTACACATTTTTTCAATGATTTTGGCAAGTGGTGACAATATGGCAATAGGTCTATAATTTGACAGGTCAGTGGATGAGCACCTTTGTGGAGAAGGATTACATGGAAGATTAAAGGAGGGCGTATTTTTCAGGATGGAACGTATTATAGGGGATTTGTGGCAGGCTGTTGGTCAGCTAGGGATTTGATGACATTGATGAAGAAAGTATTAAAGGTTGTGGCAACTTCTTCTGGGTTCTTATCACATAGGTTCTCTGGAGTAGGAGTGGAAGACTTGCCTGGATGGAGGTTATTGAGACCCGCCCAGATTATTGAAACTTTTGGGGATTATTTTGGTTTTTATGTTGTAGTTGATATAGTTTTTGTCTAGTAAAATGGATTTTTGTCTCATTTCTTAGTTGTTGGTACTTGATCCAGTCTAGGGATGCTTTGGTGGCGTGCCATTTGTCCCAGGCTTTGTTCCTAAGTTTGATTTTGGTTGTAGAGTCTTTTGTTAGCCAGGGTGCTATTTGGTTTTTGGCTTTGGTTAGTCGTGGGGGGCATGAGTGTCTAGCATTTTTAAAAGCGTGGAGTTAAAATTTGTTACGGCTTCTTGTAGGGGGAGGTATTTAAGAGGTGACCAGTTACAGGACTGCAGCTCTAGTTGGAATTTAGCAAGGTCAAAGTATTTGGTATTTCTGGCCTCGGGGGGGATTTGAAGGCTCCTGTTTTGCTTTTCCATAGGTAGGTGATGAGATGATCACTAAGGTCATTTGGAAGGGTCCCAGGCATGTACATGTGGGGTTGCTTGTTAGTGAGTATCCAGTCTAGGATACTTTCTTTTTGTTTGGTGTTCCCAATTCTGGTGGGGAGGTTATAATCTGTGAGAAACCATGGAGATTTATGTGGGTGGGGTTTGTTTCTGAGAAACATTGATTCCAGTCAATATTGACGTCACCAAAATTATGTTCTTGGGGGTAGTTATTCTCAAGCCAGTTTAAAATATTCGTGTGTAGGTGTTATTTCCAGGGGGGATATAGACGACAATTAGGTTTATGCTTTTATCCTTATTCAGTTGTAATTTTAGGGCAATTAATTCTGCATTAGAGATCCGAGGTGGTTGGGTGGGGTTCCAAGTAATGTTAAGATGACTTTTAAAGAGGGGCAATACACCCCCTTTTTTTGGTGTGGTCAGTCCTAAATATGTTGAAGCCAGCTGGAATGATTTCATTATCATTGGTCACTGGTTTAAGCCAGGTTTCTGTCAGGCACATAATGTTGGGGAGGTAGGTTGCTAAGAGAGCATGTAGATTGTGAATTTTATTGTTTAGGCTCCTAATATTTAGGTGGCAAATTAGGAGGGAGTTGGGAGATCTAGGAAATAGAGATGGGTTATAAGAATTTGCAATTGGTGGGGTTTGGGTGGATATCTCCATCTATGGTAATATTTTTCCTAGGTATTCAAGTAGTTTCATAAGTTTGAATATCAGTTTTTTTGTTTTTGGTTTATAGGAGAAGTGGTGATTGGGGTACAGTGGTTTAATGATTTGGTAGTGAATAGAGTGAGTAGTAATGAGTGGAGTTGAGGGAGTACTGGTTTGGTACCTAGGATAGTAAAATCCTGGGTGTGACTGGTCCTCATATTTAGTTAGCAGATATAATATAATAAAGACTGATAGGGCAAGAGGTACAATTTTTAGGGTTTGCTTTGAGATCAGGGGTCAGGGTGGCTGCATAATTATTAGGTGCTGGTAGGTGGCTATGTAATGAGAAAGTAGGTAGTAGTAGTGGGAGTGGGATGGGAAGAAAAAGCAGAGTGATTTGATTGGTTAGAGATAATGGAGAGGGTGGTAGATAGGTATAAAAAAGTAGAGTGCTGGGGGCGGGTGGGATATGGGGACTCACCCCCACACTGACCGAAGGCAGGCAATAGGTAGTAGAGTAAGTATTGACTTGCCTTATGCTGGCGTTATCAAGCACTTTCTATTATTGCTTTAGAAGTAGTTTTAATTGAATCCAGCGTTTTCTATGAGGTTAGGCCAGTTGGACAGAAATTGCTGTGTGAAAAAGGATTTACTGCTGTAAAAGAATCCAGCACGCTAACCCTGAGGAGGTTATATTATTACATCTATCAGGCTCAAATATATGTAGATAGTAACCTTGGTAGTTTTATTTTTATTGGACAAGTTCTTTTGCTGAGCGATCAGCTTGGATAGTCCTTCCTTCTATGTACTCATCTTCTATTAGAGCTACCTGGATAGAGTGGCCAGTTGCTACCCACAATGCCCTTTGCTCAGTTACCTCAGATCGAGTTTGCATGCAACATATAGAGAAAGAATAAGCCAGAGGCCATCTCTGCGCAGAAACCCTAATACACCATGAAGACCCAGATCATCTGCCAGGAACCTTAGGAGGGGGGTCAGTGGGAGGGTGTGATGACTGGAAGAAGATCAACAACTCAGATGGCACGTTATGGGAAGACATAACTTCTTTATCTGAAGTTGTTAATCTTCATCCTATTCATCACTGATGGGACCGAGTCCCCAGCTACTTGGAGAACCTGGATGGCCCTTATGGAAGAACATTCCTGAGAACCATTGAGACAAAGGACACTCTTCTCATGGAGATCAGATCCAATTTGTAATGCTTGATAAACGTGTGGGACTTAGCCCAAATGGCAGCTGCACAAATGTCATCCATGGAGGCCCTACAGTGGAAGGCAACAGATGCTGCAATAACCCTAGTTAAGTGAGCTTTGATTTGGCCCGGCTTAGATCCTTCTGTAAGTGAATATGTGAAAGCAATGCAATCCCTGAGCCATTTAGACAAAGTAACTTTTGATAATGCACTTCCCATTCTAGGGCCAGCAAAGGAAAAGTAAAGCTGGTCTGACTTGCAGAATGATTTAGTTCTGTCCAGATAAAAGCGTAATTGTCTATGAACATCCAGGGAATGTAGGCAGTATTCTCCCTTGATAGAGTAATTTGGGAAAAACACAGGGAGCTCAATGGACTAGTTAATGGTAAAGTCAGAAACCACTTTGGGAAGGAAGGATGGGTTAGTTCAAAGGGATACTCTGTCCTTATGAAAGATCAGATAAGAGCTCTTGATACATAATGCTTGTAATTCCGAAATTCATCTTGCTGAAGTTATAGCCACCAGGAATAAGGATTTCCAAGATAAGAATTTTAGATGACAGGTGGCAGCCAGCTCAAACGGGGACAGAGAGAGAGCCTGCAGAACTCAGGATAAATTCCATGCCTCCACCGGCTGTCTGATGGGAGGCCTGTTGTGAAAAATACCCTTGAGGAAGGTCTTGCAAAGATGAGTAGGAGATAAGTGGTACTCCTTCAGATCCATTATGGAAGTTGGAAATAGCTACTAGATGGACTCAGATGGTAGAAACCGAGGCACCTTTGTCGAACAGCTCAGCCAAATAATGCAGAATAGTGGCTACGTGGGTTGAGAATGGGTCTAGCTCCTGATTACATGACCAAATAGAGAATTTTTTTCCATTTATCCTTATAAAGTTTTCTGGTGGATGGTTTACGAGAAGCCAAAATATCCCGGACAGGTGAAGAAAGGGTTTCTTGCCTGGCAACTAATGGAAGTGGAGAAACCAAGCTGTCAGCTTGAGGGTGGACAGATTCGGAGGAGTCAGCCCTTGTGGGTGAGAAATGAGGTCCTGAAGACTGTCTGGGATCCAAGGAGGTAGTAACAGATGAGGTTGAAGGAAGGGGAACTATACTTGATGAAGCCAAAATGGAGCAATGAAGATCACTTTGCTTCTCAACCGAATAGTGTTCCACAGAAAGACAGGAATTGGAGGGTAAGCATAAAGGAGACCCGTGGACCAATCATGGACTAGAGCGTCTCTCAGTGACTCCCCGAGAGGGGAAAGAGGGCAAAGTAGCTGCTGCATTTTGCATTTGAAGGGGAGGTGAAAAGGTCACAGCATGGTTGGCCCCAGCGACTGAAAATTTCCATCGCCACACTCAGGTTGAGAGACCACTCATGAGGATGAAGTATGCATCTGCTCAGTCTGTCCGCAATCACGTTGGAGCTCCCTGGGATGTGCGTTGCAATCAGAAAGTAGTTGGTAGCTATCGCCCATTACCAGATTCTCATTGCATTGTGACAAAGGGGGTGTGACTTGGTCCCTCCCTGTTTATGTACCAGACCATGGACATGCTGTCCGAATGGATAGCAATCGTTCCAAATGGAAGAAGCAGATGAAAAGTTTGAAATGCCAAAAGCACAGCTCTTAACTCCAGGACACTGATATGCAAATTGACCTGTACCTTGGACTGACTTTCCCCATAAGTGCCCCCCTTCCCCATCAGGGACACATCTGTGGTCACCATGGCGCTTGGTTGTGGAACCTGGAAGGAACGACACCAAAGATTTTCATCTGTATGCATCCACCAGAGGAGATCTTGTTTGCAAATGTTAGTGATGAGAAACTTTGAGCTCAGGGGGTGGAGATTGGGTATCCACTGGGCCTGAAGGAGCCATTGTAGTAATCTCATGTGTAGTCTGGCTAAGGGGACTATGGGGATGGCTGCGGCCATAGATCCTAAGGCTTGAAGAATCTCCCTTGCAGACATCTTGCTTTGGCAGAGTATCACCTGAACTTGTGCCCTGAGTTTCTGAAGCCTGTGGTGAGGAAGAGAGATTAGGCTTGATTGCATGTTGAGTACTGCCCCTATGAATTCCAGTTGTTATGATGGATGAAGGTTTGATTTCTGCCAGTGTATGTTGATGCCTAATGACTCCACTAGAGCCAAGGTGTAGCTGAGGGCCCTGACCAGAAGAAGCTTGGTGGGGGTGGAGAGGAGCCAATTGTTTAAATATGGAAATATCTGGAATCCCTGAAGTCTCAGATGAGCTGTTACCACTGCAAGACATTTTGTGAACACACTGGGGGCCATCGAGAGACCAAAAGGCAGGGCTCTGAATTGGTAGTGACTGGATCCCAGCCAGAAGCGAAGGAGGCTCCTGGAGCACTTGTCCATTTTGATATGGTAATACGCATCCCGGAGATCTAATGAGCACATCCACACACCCTCCTACAGATAGGGGAGGATAGATTGAATCGTGACCATGCAGAACTTGATCTGAACTACTGATTTGTTTAGATGACTGAGATCCAGAATGGGCCTCCAGTTCCCTGTTTTCTTTGGCACCAAAAAGAATCTTGAGTAGAACCCTGATCCGCACTGATCTGAGGGGACGTTTTGGATGGCTTTCATATCTCAGAAGCTGCCGCCTCCCTTTGACTGGGTGAAACATCAGGAAGGGATTTCAGAGGTCTTGGATAGGCTATTAGTGGAATATGGTAGCCTCTGGTAATAATTCTCTGCACCCACTGATCATTCGTAATGGATAGCCAGGCATCTTGGTACAGAGAGAACTGCACCCAGACTGCGTCCAGAGCAAAGCAATCGGGCAGTGCCTCAGGAGCGCTGATACGGTCTGAGAAGGAATCTCTGGAGCCCTGGTTCCGGGGACCCCCTCTGCCCCAAAAGGAATGGCTTCCATTATTGGAACCCCTTCTGCCTCTGGAGGTGTCTTCACCATGTGCGTCTTGGAAAGGACCTTGAGACTTCTTGTGCCACATCTTTCTACTCCTCTGGTTCCTGGAGAATGAATGCTGAGGTTTGGAAAGGCATAGGTCAATGGCAGACAAGGTCTTCCCATCTTGCTCGCACCTGGCTAGTGTATCCTTGACCTTCACACCAAACAGAGCTGAAGGCTCGATAGGGGCATTTAGAAAGGAAGACTTGAAGGAGTCCACGAGGTCACAGATGCGCATCCAGGTGTGACGTCTCATGACTATGCCTGCACCTGCAGCTCTAGCTGCTCCTTCAGTTGCATGTGACAGCAACCTCATGGATGAATTAGAAATGGATTCTAGGGTGGCAAGTTGGGAAGCAACCTTATCTCATGCTCCATCCAATACTTGACCCACAAGGGTTTCGGAGAGTTCGGAGGTAAGATCTCTCTGGAGCCTTGTAAAATGTGCCATAAAGTTCAGAGATCTAACCACAAAGGTCGCTGATGCAAAGACTCGCTTCACTAACCTGTCCACTGCCTGGGACTCTCTGTTGGGCAGGTGAACAGCAGGACTCTCTTCTGCAAGGTCCTTTTTCTTGGCAGCCGCCACCACCATAGCATCCACTGGTAAACATCTGGACCAATGGGGTTGATCCTCTGGAGGGGGGAGTACTTTGATCTCCTGGGGATGGCCTCAATGGAATCAGGGTTCTTCCAAGACCATTACACAATGAGTTTAACCAGCTCATTGGTGGGGGGGTCACCCAAGAAGTAAAAGGCCGAGAGCGAAAGGCCTGCAGGAATACGGATTTCCCTGAGGAAGGCATTGAAGACTTCCAGTCACCCCTCTGTTTCAAGATTTCCATGGTGTCCCCAAAGGAGACATTGTCAGGGGGCAACCATGGGGACCCTTCCCCATCATTGTAGTCCGTATCCTCTGTGAGTGACTCCTCTGGGGAGTCCGTATGTTTCCTCTTACACACCCATTTCTGATGGGGTTCTTCAGTGAGAACATCCGAAGAAGACTCGGAAAGTGAAATGCCCTGGACAGGGGTCTTCTGGGCCTTGTGCTCTTGGAGTCCTGGGGGGGTGGACTTTGACAGCTCCAGCTCAGAGGGAACTGGGGGAGTAACCAACTGTAGAGGATCGCTGGCAGCAAGCGCCCTGTCCATCACTCGGAAAGTGGGCCTGCCCGAAGAGGAATGGGAGCCCGGAACCAAAAAAGACAAAATCAGAACCAGGTTCACACCCTGCTCCAGATGGTCTGCCCCCAGGGATGGAGCCTCAATCAAGCTCGGAGCAGTAGTAACCCTTTGATCTGATGTTGGGGCCAACATAACTGTCAGAACCGACACCAGGACCGGGGACCCAGCCCCCCCAGCATGAGAGTGAGGAAGGATGGGCTCCAATGGAACCGGCACCCAAAGGGATCTCGGAACCTCAGACAGAGTTGTTGTCAGTGCCAAGGAAGGAATTCCTCTAGTAAAAGTTGGATTGATGAGCCTTGGAACCAAGGGGTCCAAGGGAGGAGAGTAAGTAGGGGTTGCTGGAGAAATAGACCCAAAGCCAGGCATGGGATAGGGTCTAGGCAAATTTAAGATTCCCCTAGCAGTCAGCAGCTAATCAAAAAGTTGCACCACATCCAATTCAGAAAGGCTCCTGGTGGATCTCACCAATGCACTTGAGGGAGAGTCAGGTCAGTGCAAAAAGGGGCTGCAGGCTTGTCCGGCAAATGGGTCCACATCAGATGAGTATCAGGTCCGTGGTGTATCGCAGAACTGCACCGATGATTCCAATTTTGCAACAGGCAATAATGGTATGGTCGGAGCCATGAATGGGCTCAGAGCAAAAGTCACTGTAGGAGTGGACGACAGGAATGGTTCCAAGGTCATTGTCGGAACCGATAATGGGGTCGAAATGGGTGAAGTCCGTGCCGATAAAGAAGTGGAAATACTGGTCAGTATCAAAGACATAGGCGGTGCCGTAACTGTCGGTGCCGGGATGGGCACAGAAGCTAAATTGGTAAACTTCATTGGAGCTGAGCTTGGAGCCGATGTGGTAGTCGGAACCAAGCAGGCAGAACGGTGTTCAGACGACTTATGTGCCTTGTGCTTGTGACCTTTACCTCTGTCACTGGCCGGTGAAGATGAGTCCAATCGAGGATGTTTCTTATCCAAGGCAGGAGGGGGTGAGACCTCCATTGCAGAAATGACCTCTGAAAAAGGTGAAGCAAGCAAGCCCTTCAAAATAAGTTTGTTACGACTTTCATTCAGCGTCCGCTGACTGAAACTAGCACAGATATCACACGGGGATTTCACCGACAAATGTGTAACCCCCAAACAGTAAACACATTCCTCATGGAGGTCACTATTCTTCAGTTTACCACTGCAAGAAGAGCAGTGTTTAAATCATGTAGTTCCCTTCTTTTCAGACATTCCAAACACACACTCACACACACACACACACACAAGGGAAAGAGAGAGGAAAGAGGGGAAATGGAGAGAAAAGCAAATATCAACAATGGTAACAAGATACTGTAAAGGTAGAAAGGTTAGAGATACCAAGAAATTACCAACAATGGTAAGAGAGAAATACCTGTGGGCGGAGCAGTAGCAATATAGAACAACAAGAACAAGTTATAAACAAGAAAAAACATTTCCAAACTATTAAATATATATGAAAAACGCACTTAGTTGGAGAGCTCAGTGAAATGCTGCTATATGGCTGCTTGGCAAACGAGATCTGAGGTAACTGAGCAAAGGACATTGTGGGTAGCATCTTAGCTCGAGAGTTTTTGGTGCATGCATGCTTGGTATAAAGCTGACTCTGTTTCGAGGGCTCGGAACTGAACCCATCAGTGATGAATAGAAGATTAACAACTTCAGAATCAAAATCAAAATCAGAATTCAAATTTACAACATACCTAGATATTTACAAATATACAAATCTAGTAACATTCATAAGTTCCTTTACAATCATACTAGATTTTCATTTCTATTAGACCCCCCCACTCCTTTTTCCATAACAACCATCTGATTTTACTTAATACAGTTGCTAAAATCCATTTCCCATTAAACATAATTTAATTTATTCTTTCATTCCATATAACTTTACGACATAAAACTTTTTTTTCTTTTAATATATTCTTTACTTGTATCTTTTAAATATCCATATTAATTTTATCCACATTTTTTATATCTTTGAAAAAATATTTTCTACATAGTTTTCCTATAACTTTTTCACTCTTTTACATTTCAAAAGCAAGCATTTTGTAGTGTTTTTTTCTTGACAGTGTAAACATATTCTATCACTTTTCTTTCTATATGGCATATTTCCTTTTACTGTCAATCTATTACAAGTCTCCACAAAATCTTGACATTCTACTTTCAGATTACTCTCTTTGCTTCTTAATTTTGTAGCTGTATTTTTAATTTTAGATTTTCCCATGGTCTTACATAGTAATGTTTTACCATTACATTCTTATACCATACTATCTTTTTCTATACCATACTATCTTTTTCTATATCACTTTTTATCTTCCATAATTTTTTTTCTTGGTGATATTTTAATTCTTCATTACACTTACTCTTTTACTCTTTTACCATAACCCAACATTTATGATGCTTATATTTATACAATCCTACTACCAATTTCACATCCTTTTTCATTTATCACTAACACTTTGTACAAATTAAACGAAGCAGCATATACCACTGGGTTAACCCTAATCCCCTTCCTCTTTACTTGCATACAAATCTCCTCTTTTTCTCGGCTTAATCTAGAACAAATGAATCAAATATCTTCAATAATTCATTTTCAAATATGGTAGGAAGTGTATTTATGTTGCCAAAGTATGTTATTTTTCCCATCAGTAGTGAATTTATCAAATAAGCCTTTTTCTGAATAATAATTTACATGTTCTCTTGAAAAGATAGGTTGGTATTTCTTCTGTTTTTCCCCATTGAACTCTAATTGCAGCCTTATTCCCAAATTTTATACACAACACAGAAATTTAATCAATTGTAAAACATATACCCTTAGCTTTACTACACCACCTAAAATGCATGCATAGTGGTTTTACAGTGGGAGAAGAAGTATTTGTTGCCTTCTGACTTTTACAAGCATGTTAAATATTATACACGATTCCTGGATGACCTTTTTATTTTATGGGATGGTCCCTATGCCCTTATTAGTGATTTTATTAGATTTTTAGATTCCACCATTTCATTTTTAAGATTTACATATTCATTTAACTTACATAAGATAGCCTTCCTTGATATTAAATTAATTAAGGATTACCAGAATAGTAAGTTTATATCTAAAATATATTGAAAGGACACATATTCAAATTCATTGCTTCATTATAGTAACATCCATCCTCAGAAACAGAAAAAAGCTATAATTAAGGGACAGTTTGTATGGGCTGCCCATATGGCATCACTTTCAGAAGATTTTTTAGATGAATGTGATACCTTAAAAGATATGTTTTTAAAGAGGGGCTACCCTTTGAGACTTGTTAATGATGTCCTTTTAGAGGTAGTAAATAAGAGAGAAAGAAATTTTTATATACCTCTTATCTGAGGTTTCATTGGATATAACACACACAGTGAATGTTGCACCCCTAAACTCTGTTTTTACAGGAAAAGATTATAATACTTCAATCATTTCTATATACATGATTGATAGTCCTGGTATTAAACATATTTTGAGTAAAAATTGGTCAATTTTAACACATGACCGAAGTATCAGAACACATATTGATGAACAACCTACTGTTATTTTTAGAAAAGGTAGAAATTTGAAAACTTTTTTCGAGAAAGGACATGCTGTGAATCATTTTTCGAATGGATGTATGTTGAAGTGTGGTATGTGTCGTTACTGTCCCTTTATAAAGGAAGGAACAGTATTTATGATCAACAACGCTAAGATTATAAAAAATAAGTATAACTGTAATGCTGAACGTATTATTTATTGTGCCCTCTGTAACCTGTGTGATTGTTTTTACATTGGAAAAACTGATAGAATATATGAACATCTGTATGAAATAAGAACAGGCAAAGAGACAAATGCTTTGTATAAACATACCTCAGAGAACAGTGATCACACTTTTAATTTTTTTGTTATTGATGGTGTCACGATGGATATTAGGGGAGATGCATGGTCTGCCTTACTAGAAGAGAGAGAATTATACTGGTAGTTGTTATTAAATGTGAACTGGCCAGGTTTAAATGAATCTCTCTCAATTAATTTCCTGTTAAAATTGAGAGCTTTAAACAGATGATTATTTATTTATATATTTATTTATATATTTATTCATTGCTTTTTTAAAAAATTGTGAAATGGATGATTTTTTTTATATACTTTTTATATTTTTTTTATAACTAGTAACATGTATTTATTTAACATTTTGTCATAGATATCACAGTTTGTATTGCCCTTTTAAATTTTTGTACTTAGGGGGAGTGGCTACTATCATGTGATGCACAAAGGGAGTCTTTAAAATGTGTTCTGTGTTTGATTTTAATTTGTCTGATGAAGTTCTTTTGTTGAGGACGAAAGTGCTTACCAGCTTTCTATTGTCTTACAATAAACTTTTTTGCTTTACTTTGTGAACTACCAGCATTTTCTACAGCATCAATATACCAGTGGTTTTATTGTGGAGTATTTGGTTCGCACACTTCTGCAGTTTGGTCAGTAGTTTCTTTCTGTCTTTTGGTGAACATTAAAGAAATACTTGAGACTAGGAAGAAGAGAGAGTAGAAAGAGAACAGGAACCTATAAATGTGGTAGTTGTTCACAATGTGCTTACGTCCTCCAAGGGGAATCAGTGGCTTTAAAGCAACGGGGGACTGAACTTAAAACCAATAGCTCCGGTAATTGTGATACCATTGGAGTAGTGTATATAGCTATATGCAACCCCTGTGAGGCTTTCTAAATAGGGAAAACCACTAGAAAGTTGAAAAGGTGCATTTACGAACATATGAATGACATTAGAAAAAAGGATGAGACTAATGCACTATACAGGCATCAGAATTCCTGCCCACTAGCTAAGTATGGGTTCTATATTACAGAGAAAGTGGATGTAGACCCTTGTGGAGGACCTTGGGAGACTACCATAGAGTTCCGTGAATTATTCCGGCAATTAAAATCGGAAGCTAATAAAGGGGTAGGTTTAAACTATTACATATCCCTGGCCCCAGTTCTGAAGCTTAGGGCTGCCAAGTTGTAATTTCTTACTTGGCCACTAGATGGGAGGAGATAACTTTGTTTACAACATTGCATATACAATTATATAAATACATTATTTTGTATGTACATTTTTTATGTATTTTTTATACATTCAGGATTTTAAATGAAAGTTTGATAATATTTTTTATATTTATGAGCTATTCTATTTATATATCACAATACATAAAGCTGACATTGGTTTTTAGATTTAAACTTATAAGAAATGTTTTTAAAATTTAATAAATGTTACTGTTGGAGGAAGTATTAGAAGGAGGGGTCTATAAGAAGTGTTGCTTGCTAGTGAATTTTATACATCTGAAGAAGTCTTTTATATGTGTAGACGAAAACGCAGAGTACATTCTGAGCATCAGTGTGGAAAATAACGCAAGTAACCTTCGGGCTTTATTGTGTGGCTGTTTTTTTGTAACTGGACTTCAGTGTGGTTTGACATTGTTTGTTTTGTGGTTTTTAGCCTTTTGGCACACTATTTCTTTTTTTTTTTTTTTGGTTTATTTTACTACTATAAGCTGGCATACATAATTTCCTTTCTCACTTATATTCTTCATGACCCATAAGATTTCATGTCCAATTGCAAATGCCTTATTAATGTCTCATCATGATTTTCACTTTTCTATTCAAATCATTCACAAATTCTGTCATTAATAATTCCTATCTTCCATGATTTTGTATTTTAGTTTAAAATCTCTTGCATTATTTTCATAAAGATCTTTTTATTGAATACTATCATTCTCCAGTTTTTTTAATCGTATCCTATCTTCCTTTTTCCATATAAATTTAAGTATTCTACTACATAATTCTTTATGCATAAAAACCTTCATTTAACCATTCAAAATCTTTTTTTTTGGCCAATTCCTTAAATTTTTATATATTTCATACCCTATTCCATATGGTTCTGCAGCCAAATCTATATTTCCTTGCCCTAATACTTTAAAAGTCTCCTTTTCCAATGCTTTATTCTCTTTTTCTGTTAATTTTACTTTCCGTGTTATTTCACTTTAAACATTTTTTGATCATATTGTACTATAGTATCCATAAACATTTCCTGAGTTCTTTCTCCTTTTATATTTTTTCTATCATTACACTCCCATCTTCCTTTACCTATCTGCTTAAGAAACTTGGTACTACTACTCGCTTTTCTTGTAAAAGACATATTTGCTTTTATAACAATTTTTTTCTTTCTTTCATATATTCTTTGTCAAAGATCTTTATCATTATGTTCTAAATCTTCCAACACAATTACTTCTATTTCTCTACTTTCTCACAGCACTGTAAAAATGTTTCAGATTTTTTCCTTAAATATCCACCATTCAGACAAATTTTTATAAAATGTTCTCATAGTAATACGATCTTTCTATCTTCATTTTCCTATTTTTATATATTCCTTGTTTTCCTCTCTCTCTAGCCATACTCCAAGATGATCAGAAAATCCTGTTTCAACTACCCCCTTTGCCTATTATTAAATCTTCAAATACAATAAATGAATCTATTCCAGTTGTTTACATACCTCTTTTGTAAGTCCATGAATTGCTGTCTCAAAGTTTTAACTTGTACCTTATAGCTGCTAACATTTTTCTTATACAATTTCCTTTCTTTTGCACTTGCCTCTTAAATCATGGTTAAAGTCGCCTATTATAATATTCAAATGTATTACTACAGTCTAAAATCTGATAAGATAAGCTTTCCCATTTTTTACAATTACTATAAGCATATGATGTAATAATTCTATATACTTGTTCTTTCCATCTTAAACCTATAATGCTTAATCTTCCTATTTTTGCTAAAGTTACTTCTAAAATCTTTACTGTATTTCTACAGAATACAGCTATTTCAGAACATCTCTCATTTCCCAAATTCAAGATTCTTTGCTCCCCATACTTTCTCTGTATGCAATCTTTCTTCACTTGTTAAAATTTTGCATCTTCTAACATAATTACATCTACATCACATGTATTACACTACTCCAAAATCCCTATTCTTACTTTATTTTTAATACTATTCACATTTACAGGAAGCACTCAAATTATTTTCCTTTTCCTGAGGTACATGGTTTTGTAAGTTCATAGCTAACTAGTAGGCCAGCTTTCATAATAGCCCAGTCTAAGCCTATCCAATTTCCTTCTCAAAGGTGCAAGTAAAACACTGTACATCCAAGTCATACACCTTAACCATTATAACAACCCCCAATCATTATATTCTTTTTCATACATTTCCTTTCTTTTGTACTTATCCCTTTAAATTTACTTTTTCTGTGTTTTACCATTTTAGTAGTATAATTCGTTTTTTTTCTTTTACTACTTTCAATTGATGTCTGCATCACTTATTTCAAAACCTTCTTTTAAGTCCTCTATTTTTCTCATCTAATTTTTTTTGTTTCTACTACTATAATTTCTTTTGTTAATTTTATTATCTCTCTCTTTCATTTTCCTCTTATTTTCATTGTTTCAATAAATAGATGTTCAATTTTGTCACATTGATAACATTTCAGTTCTTAGGTTTTAGTATCATGTACCATTTCCCCACCAATATAACATTTTCTTTCATCAGTTACTTATCAGGTCTCCTTTTCCACAAAAAAAATAATAAAACACACACATTTTGGTTTGTCACCAGTATTTTACAATGCTCCAATCCACCTAAACATTTATCATGCTTGGTATATGTATAATTTATTATTTTTCTGTTTTTATCACAAAATTACACTCCTATCCAGTTCATAAACCGCTTTTTGTCTTAAACTTTTGCAATTTAACCTTTCAAAAAATAATCTCAACAAATTGGAAATGTCCTACAATAATATAGCTAGATTTGCAACTGGTAATCCTTTTAGAACCTATCACTGCCTTAATTTAAAACAGCTAGGTTGGCTTGAACTTCAAAATCTAATTACATTCCATCAGCTAACTATAGCCCATAACACTCTTTACAAACCTTCAAAAACACCTATTCTCTCAACACTAATCACCTCCTATAAAAACCTAGCATCCTTAAGGTCTTCTCAGAAACTTCTAGTACATACCACTAAAACATATCTCAAAGCTGGCGACTCCCTTTTCTCTAATATAGTTGGGAAAGCCTGGAACCTCCTTCCAAACAAACTCTCTACACTTTCCTCATTATCCTCTTTCAAAACAAATTGAAAGTATTCCTGAAAACATACTGGTTATGTCAATGCGCTAAACCTGACTAGTCAAAAACAAATTGAAAGTATTCCTGAAAACACATTGGTTATGTCAACGCTCTAAACCTGACTAGTCAAAAACAAATTGAAAGTATTCCTGAAAACACACTGGTTATGTCACTGATCTAAACCTGACTAGCCAAAAACAAATTGAAAAGTATTCCTGAAAACACACTGGTTGTGTCAACGCTCTAAACCTGACTAGTCAAAAACAAATTGAAAGTATTCCTGAAAACACACTGGTTATGTCAATGCGCTAAACCTGACTAGTCAAAAACAAATTGAAAGTATTCCTGAAAACACACTGGTTATGTCAACGCTCTAAACCTGACTAGTCAAAAACAAATTGAAAGTATTCCTGAAAACACACCGGTTATGTCACTGATCTAAACCTGACTAGTCAAAAACAAATTGAAAAGTATTCCTGAAAACACACTGGTTGTGTCAACGCTCTAAACCTGACCAGTCAAAAACAAATTGAAAGTATTCCTGAAAACACACTGGTTATGTCAATGCTCTAAACCTGACTAGTCAAAAACAAATTGAAAGTATTCCTGAAAACACACTGGTTATGTCAATGCACTAAACCTGACTAGTCAAAAACAAATTGAAAGTATTCCTGAAAACACACTGGTTATGTCAATGCTCTAAACCTGACTAGTCAAAGTGTCTCTACACACTCTACTCTGCCTAACCCATCTACTCATTAAGCAACTCTATTTTTCTTTTTAAACTATGTTGCTTATTTCTCTTGACTACTCTGATTGTATTTACATCCCTTTATTTATTCTTGTATCATGCACTGTACATTTTACTGTGATAACCTGTTTACGCATACTGTTAATACTTTAATATTTGCTCATGTATCCTTATACTTTATTGTATTAATTTTATTGTCCTAACTTGGAGCTTAACTCCTCTGGCCTCTACTGAAAATGGACATGTATCCAGTTAGACTAGCCCGGTTAACAAATGTAAAATAAAATAATAAATAAATGTCTAGTACTTTTTTACATAACATTTTTAAATGCCTTTTCAGACTCTTTCCATATCTGTGGGAAATTGTACATGAATTTATTTGCTTCCCTGTTAAAAGCTTTCATCTTGTAAAGATTCCATGGTTTACAATCTCTTCTTTTCATATTATCCAAGAAATGTTTCCATTGAAAAAACAGTCTCAAATATGCCACAAATATGTCACAAAATGTCTGTTAAGAATAAATGCTGTTATCTCATGTGCTTTTATACCCAAAGAAGCTATTAAGTGTCCCACACATACTTATCCATTTATTTCTCTTTTTTTACTTTGAATGTAGTTTGGATCCCTGTCTAATCATGACAAAAATAGGTTACATTGAATAGTCAAGTCTGCTGAAAATATCACTGGTGCTAGTTTGCCCTCCTTACAGGACCTGTACTATTCCAGAGTCATGAAAAGGGCAGGAAGAATCATCACCGACCCTTCACATCCAGGCCACCATCCTTTTGAACTATTACCATCAGCCAGGTATTATAGATGAATACACACCAAAACAAGCAAATAAGAACAGTTTTTTTTCCTCAAGGCCATCAAGTTCATAAACAGATAACTCAGCTTATTAGGCCGGGGTATTCATTTTTCCCAAGCCTTTGAGGATTCTGTAGTATTGTTTATATATTAATATTAGTTTCTTTCAGAGTTTATTTCAGTATTTCTTGCACCGAGTTGCACTTTGCACCTTGCATGTATGTATATGTATATTTACTTTTTTTTGCCTGTTTTTAATAGTTGAATGTACGTCAGTTGTCTTGTTCTTAATAGTTGTATGTATATTGTTTATGTAATTCATACTTGGAGTCATTGAAACTATTATCAAATTCCTTGTGTGTGTGCATACTTGGCCAATAAATTTGATTCTGATTCCTTGCCAAGTACTTCCATTTTTCATTTTCTTTTACCATCTTTTCTGCTTCTCCTCTTTTGCCTTCTTTTACTTTCTCTGCATAGTGTTTTTTCTATCTCACCACTATTCTTTGGAATTCTCTCTGCATTCCCCTTTTGTATTTTCTTTATAATGTCCCCCCAGGAAACATCTCCTTCATTTTCTGGCTCACTCTTCATCACCATTTCTTTAAGTAAATCATCCCACAACACTCCCTACTAAAGGGCTGTAATTATACATCCATCATTTGCTGATCCATCTCCATCAAACAGATTTCTTTGAAACATCTCCTCAGAATCTTCCACACATTCTCCAGTCTTGATATTTGCTTTCTCCTCCATTTCTCTCACCACTCCATTATCTCAGTCTGCCTCCCTGTTTCTCCATGCCACCTGTGCCTGGAACAGAAACAGGAAGTGCTCCTGCAAAATGGGTACCATTCACAACAATGATGAGTAGGGGAAGTTCACTGAAACCCTGGACAAATTACCCCTAATACCACTTGAGTCTCCCCTGAACAGAGGCTACTAACCAGTGGGACCAACCCGGTCAACAAAGAATAAATAAAATAAATTATGGGACTGAAGTAAAATTCAACATCCCTTACCCAACTGATTAGTCTTACACCTAGCTAGCTATAAAACCAGTAAGCTTCTTAACCACCATGTCTTCCTGCATCAAAGGTTCTAGTCTAAAGTATTACATTATTATTTAAGCATACCAATATCCTTCAGAATCAGTGAAGTTAAGTGTTAATGCCAAAACAGCTGTTAGGGTTCTATACACAAAGCTACCCCCTGATACTTTCTAATATAGTTCTTAAAATATCTTTAACGACAACTTTAAACCAGTGTTATTCCCTGATACGTTCTAATATAGTTCTTAAAATATCTTTAACGACAACTTTAAACCAGTGTTATTCCCTGATACGTTCTAATATAGTTCTTAAAATATCTTTAACGACAACTTTAAACCAGTGTTATTCCCTGATACATTCTAATATAGTTCTTAAAATATCTTTAACGACAACTTTAAACCAGTGTTATTCCCTGATACGTTCTAATATAGTTCTTAAAATATCTTTAACGACAACTTTAAACCAGTGTTATTCCCTGATACGTTCTAATATAGTTCTTAAAATATCTTTAATGACAACTTTAAACCAGTGTTATTTCCTGATATGTTCTAATATAGTTCTTAAAATATCTTTAACGACAACTTTAAACCAGTGTTATTCCCTGATACGTTCTAATATAGTTCTTAAAATATCTTTAACGACAACTTTAAACCAGTGTTATTCCCTGATACATTCTAATATAGTTCTTAAAATATCTTTAATGACAACTTTAAACCAGTGTTATTTCCTGATACATTCTAATATAGGGGGGGAACTACAAGAAAATTACAAAATGAATGGAAGGACCAACAGGAGGGGGAGGTATTAATAGGTGAGAATATTTTGTTGAATGAAAGTTTTGTTGATAATGAAAATATTTGGAATGAAAGTTTTTTTAGGGGAAATACCTGTGAGTTTGTTAACAATGATGGGATCAGTACAGATGTAAATGTTGACTATGTTAATGAGAAAAGTTTTTTACACAATGACAACATGATGTTACCTTCGGAGAATACGGATGATATATATTACGTATGCAATGAGAACAATATGATTTCTCCGTATAGTAGTTCAGAAGGAACACATGAGAAATGTATTCAAGAAAGTTGTAATGTGCCAGAGATTTTTGATAATTACGAATTTGTCATTAAAGAAGGAAAAAACTTTAAAGTTTATCGGAAAAATGGTTATTGCATCTATAACTACACAGACTTAAACATTAACAATGAGTATTTTGAATTATTTGGAAAAGGGGTTAAATTTGTCCCTATGTTTAAACCTGACACTGTGAAAACATTGGTGGAATTAAAAATGTTTACTAGGCAGATGCATTTAAAAATGTTTTTTACAGGGGGGAAGAGTGAAACAATAAATGTGAATAACTCCACCCCTGTTAACAATTTCAAAAGGAAAAGTGCATTTATGCCTCCGTTACATACGGAAGTTATAGGTTTTGAAAGAATAGTGGAGGCCCAAACGAGGGAGATGTTAAAAAATTTTCAGGTGTTTGACGATAATTTAACAATGAAAGAAAGAGATTTATTGGACTCCCTGAAAAAATCTGGTATGTACAGATTTATGAAGCCCGACAAGGGAGGGGGCACAGTGATTATGACAAACACTGATTACATTTCTGATATAACAGCGTTATTAAATAAAGATGAAACGTATAAGGCTGTGTCAAGAAGTGAAATAAATAGGGCTTACATGAAAATTGATGTTTTTTTATACGATGCTTTGTCCCAAGGTTCAATTAATGAAAGTGAATATGACTTTCTATCAGTTAAATTTCCAAAAATACCGACACTGTTCGGTATTCCAAAGACACATAAGGGTGCTGATAGATTGGAATATAGGCCTATTGTAAGTGCAAGAGGATCTAAAACTGAACCTATAGCTGCATTTGTTGATATTTCACTTAAATCTATGTTCGATGATGTTGAACACATAATAAAAGATTCTTGGCACTGTTTGAAAAGGTTTAAAGATGTAGGAAAAATAGAGGGGGACTTTGGGTTCCTGACTATTGACGTGGTAAACCTGTTCTCGGTTATTCCACAGGAGGAGGGCCTAGAGTTGTTTTTTGAAGCCATGGTCAAGAGTGGCCTGTTTAACGGACAGAAAACGAACTTCCTTTTAGACCTGATGGAAATAGTGTTAAAAAATAATTTTCTGGTATTTGAAGGTGATCTTTTCCAACAGGTATTAGGAGTAGCAATGGGGGTGAAATGTGCCCCCTTGTTTGCGAATGCAGTGCTATTGACCTGGGAAAAGGAACACATTTTTTCGTCCAGTAAATACATGGAGAAAATACTTATGTACAATAGGTTTTTGGACGATATATTGATATTATGGAAGGGTGACCAGGATTCAGCAATTGAATTTGTGGATTTTCTAGGAAAAACAACAAACTTTTTGAAATTTACATTCAATTGGAAAAATGACAGTATTTGTTACTTAGATGTGTTGATTTGTAAAAGTGAAGGGGGTTTTACAAGTAACATATACAGGAAGGAAAACTATTCCAACTCCCTTTTACATTTTAATAGTTACCATCCATTTCATCAACGTAAGGGGTTAATTAAGGCTCAAATGGTCAGAACGTCCAGGCTAGTTAGTCAAGATGGGGATTTCAAGGACGAAATGTTCAAACTGATTGGAATGTTTCTTGACCGTGGATACCCTTTAAAATTGTTACTTAGTGTAAAGAGAGATGTAAATAGAGAAAGAAGAGGTAGATATGCCCCGATTTTATTGGGTGGAGCAACATTAAGAGAAGTGGAGGATGGTAAGAAGGACGAAAAGGTTGAAGGTTTACGTTTAGTGCTAAAGTACAATGGGATGACATCTATGTTTATTGAAATGATTAAGGGAGTATGGAATTTTTCCCTAAGTGAAGAGGTCAAAAAGATTCTTGGTAAAGGACCTAATATTGTGTACAGTAGAGGGGAGAACCTGAAAGGAATCCTAGAAAAGAATAAAATAAAAAATTACAGGTCAAGTATGAAAAAGTGTGGATTTTGTAGATGGTGCAGGTTTGTGTACGAAGGTTCATATGTATGTGTAGAGGGTTACAAATATACTATCAAATGTCCTGGAAAATGTAACTGTTGTACCAAAAACCTTGTATATTTAGCCTCCTGTTCTTCCTGTAATGCATACTATGTAGGCAAAACTATTAGGAGGCTTCGAGATCGGATTTCTGAACATTCAAGGTCAATCAAAAAGAAGGATTTGCACAATGCACTATACTTGCACAGTATACAATGTAGTGATTTTAAAAAGTTTTTGTTTTTTGTTATAGGTCGTGTAGTTGATTGTGGTGAAGGTGGAGATGTGGTCAATAGGGTGGGGGCTTTAGAAACAGAATGGCAAATTAGACTAGATGCCTGTAGACCCCCAGGGTTAAATGACCACATCTCTATTAAACCTATACTAAAACTTAGATCCCATCAGATATAACCATAAATTAGAGTAATTTCTGCATTTTTTGAATTTTTTGAATTTATTTTTTTGAATCAATTTTATTTTTTTGTGAAGTATATGTAATTTATTGTTACATGTAGTTGTTAATGTATTTATACAAATTAGAATAAAACCTAACTTTTGAGGAGTTTTTAAACAATTTTTAAACAATTTTTAAATAATTATTATGTATGTAAAAGTGTAATAAATATTAAATAGTTATTTATTAAGAAGTTTTATTAATCAATGTGGGTGGGGGAGGTGTTTGGTTCAACCAATAGCAGCATGGAGTGTGGTATTTAAAATGTATGTGATGTTTGTTCTTTGTTACGACTCTGAAGATGCCTAACTGTTTGGCGAAAGCATTCTACTATGCTTAGTCTGTATCAGTCTAAAATTATCTGCCTGTTCCAATAAACTTCCTGTTGTGAATTCACCTTCGTGGTACGGCTGCTGGACTTTGTGGCAATTTAAAGTTTTTTCATTTTATTCTGCCCTGGTGGGTGTTACTCTTTTCCTTTTCTACGTTCTAATATAGTTCTTAAAATATCTTTAACGACAACTTTAAACCAGTGTTATTCCCTGATACGTTCTAATATAGTTCTTAAAATATCTTTAACGACAACTTTAAACCAGTGTTATTCCCTGATACGTTCTAATATAGTTCTTAAAATATCTTTAACGACAACTTTAAACCAGTGTTATTCCCTGATACGTTCTAATATAGTTCTTAAAATATCTTTAACGACAACTTTAAACCAGTGTTATTCCCTGATACGTTCTAATATAGTTCTTAAAATATCTTTATCGACAACTTTAAACCAGTGTTATTCCCTGATACGTTCTAATATAGTTCTTAAAATATCTTTAACGACAACTTTAAACCAGTGTTATTCCCTGATATGTTCTAATATAGTTCTTAAAATATCTTTATCGACAACTTTAAACCAGTGTTATTCCCTGATACATTCTAATATAGTTCTTAAAATATCTTTAACGACAACTTTAAACCAGTGTTATTCCCTGATACATTCTAATATAGTTCTTAAAATATCTTTAACAACAACTTTAAACCAGTGTTATTCCCTGATACGTTCTAATATAGTTCTTAAAATATCTTTAATGACAACTTTAAACCAGTGTTATTTCCTGATACGTTCTAATATAGTTCTTAAAATATCTTTAACGACAACTTTAAACCAGTGTTATTCCCTGATATGTTCTAATATAGTTCTTAAAATATCTTTATCGACAACTTTAAACCAGTGTTATTCCCTGATACATTCTAATATAGTTCTTAAAATATCTTTAACGACAACTTTAAACCAGTGTTATTCCCTGATACATTCTAATATAGTTCTTAAAATATCTTTAACGACAACTTTAAACCAGTGTTATTCCCTGATACGTTCTAATATAGTTCTTAAAATATCTTTAACGACAACTTTAAACCCGTGTTATTGTCTTGCCCAGCAGTTGACTTTTGAATACAAGTTCTGTGTGGTATCAGGACCTCCTGAAATATCTTTACTAGTATCTATCCCTTATGGTAAAATTGCTATGGTAGAAGCTGTAATTCCTAAGGCATTATGACTAACACTGTGTTCTTAATACATTTACCACTGACAGTTTTTGAGAGGACTGTCCCCCAAGACTGACTTGTTTAAAGCTACTTGTGCTGATTGTATTTTATTGGGTAAAAGACTCTGCAGGCAGACTTCATCAGTTCAGAGTGCTTTATTTGCAGTAATGAATAAGCAAAACTACACTTATTAAACATGCATTCATACAGGTCATATAGGTTTCCACTCCAGTAAGATATTAAGACATCCTCTTTTAAATCAAAGCTCTTTTTCACATGGGTCTTCCTGAATTCTTCCCATTACTCAATGGACTTCTGTCATGCATTAAATTCGTCAGGTAGGAGATACCAAAATTCCCAGATCTCTGTGAAGGTCTCCTGTTCTCCCTCTTTCAATGAGAGTGAATAACCTCTATTTTCTGTGTAAAGCCTTATCTATTTATCATCACTACAGCAGGTATTTTCATTTAATTTCTGTTGCTGTCTGCACTCTTCTACTATATCTAGTGTAGATTTCTCAGCTCAAAAAGTATAATTTGGTTTAAGTTACATTTATCATACATGAACATCTAGTACAGTTTTATTCCAATAATATTTCTATAACACCAAACCATATAGTCATTAGCTACTTACAAAAAACAGCATATGCTTAGCCACTTAACATCCTCTATGCCACAACATATAAATGTCATTATCCCTAATATAGCTGGACATTTCTTGTAACATTTAACAGTAATTCACTTGCAAAAAAAAAAAAATCACACTTTTAGATTGTGCTCCTTTCCCTATGGCAAATAAGCAGCTACATCTTGAATTTTAATAAAATAATTTTTAAATAAGTTTTTTCCATACCATCAAAAATAAAAATATCACTTTTTTTATAGAAATACGTATTCTTAAGCCTGAATTCACAATAGAATTATATAGTTCTTTCTGGGGATATGTGAAAGCTACACTTTTGTTTTCAACTAGATGCTTTGCAAATGTTCCAGTTTCTCAATCTCAAAAGGCACTTCTGTTTTGAATTTGGCTATTACATCAAATGAAAGTATCTTGTCTACTGCCTCAAGATTCTCATATATTTTCAAGAAAGGACCTCCTGGATAGTCTACTTTATACCAGATACTGCAATAACTAACATCCATTAGAGATAGACTGATAAAGTCTCAAATATGGACATGACTTTCAAAACAAATAAAATATGCATATATTGTTATAACATTTAAGTTAACAGAATATATTACCTTTTTCCTGAGAAAGACACACTGTTTTTGGTTCTAATGGCAGCAGAACATACTAAAGATGTGAACCAGATATATGCTGAGTTTGTCAATCTGACAAATCTGAAAGGGTCTATATTAAATCAGCAAACGATTAAAAAAGCGAACACTGATTTATCGGCCCTCTTTAAGCAAAAGCTAAAAATCCTGAACACTCAGAACAGCGATTTTTTTCCCAGCAAAAAAAATCGCTGGGCCGTTTTCGGGACTTTGGCATTTCCTCTACTGTGGTGTGATCTCGGAGTTGGTATACTTAACTAGGGGGTCTGGGGGAGGTAAAGCCCCACAATTATACTGTTTTTAAGGGTTTTTTTTGTGTTGTTTTTGTTTTGTGGAACAACGATTTTTCCCTGAGGAATAAAATTGCTTTTCCGATTGTTTGGGATTTTAAGCTTTTGCTTAAAGAGGGTCGATAAACCAGCATTCACTGATTTAACATAGACCCAATGTGAAAGTAAACGTTTATTGTGAACCAAATGGCTAAAAGGACAGTACTCAGATATCTTTGGAAGACTGCCAGTAGTAGCTAGCAATATAGATCCATAGCCTGAATCCACATGACATATTTTAGAAAATTCCTATGAATAATATGCCAGCAACCTTAGCTGGTGATTCCAGGTATGCAGACACTCATCCAGATGCATCTTCATGCAAAGTTCTTTATTTCATACTAGTCTAAATTTGGGATGGGACCCGGTCAAATTTAGTTGTAAAAAGCTTCCATATACAGGAAAACTATAAGATGTTTTTACTTCTCACATACGTCTTCTGGGCCCAGTATTGTACTCGACGTCCTTATCAAAGTCGTACACAATCACATTAGTCAGACTTTCCCTGTAAACAAAAACAAACATTTTTTTACACCTTTATTGAATTATTCCATAAGACACAGGCAAACGTACATTTAGATAAAGAAAAAAAACATGTTAACATGTTTCCAGTTACAAACATTACACGTCACATGTTTCTGTATAACTGTCAATCCAACATGACATAAGCTGCTCAATTCCTGCCTTCCCTTAAATCTATCTCCTCCTCCAAAACATACGCATGTATTGTTCCCACAAGTTCCATTTTTATGCAATTTCCTCCTATTCTTTTCTGGAGATCTCACCTCCGGTTCTTTTATTCCTGTACAATATTCAATACTTCAAATACAGCGTGTTTATACTTCAATTTCCAATAGCTTTTTTGGCAACAAAAGAATTAAACTTAAGGCCTTACTGTGTACAGGCAATTCAGATCCTGTACCCAAGCTGTATGCTGGACCAAGCAGGAATGCCCCTAGGTCAACTGGTACCACCACACTACCTGGTGCCCCCGTCCTGCTCTACCTACACGAAATAAATACTGGAAAAGCACCCCTATAGACTTAGCGCCTAGGGCGGCCGCCTAGTTGGCCTATGCCTAAGGCCGGCTATGGGACCAAGTAAGATACTGGCAGCTAAGGAACCAGACCAAAAAATCCGTCATTCTAGACAAAAAAAAATCACTACACCCTCCTACAACAGAAATAACAGCTAAAACCTCAAAAGTTCTGGGCTGGTATTAACAGTCTTCTCCACCCAGGCCGTTCCGCCACTCCTACCACATCAGCTGCCCTTGATAAATCCCCTGTAGAAATTGCAAACAGCTTCAACTCCTCCTTTACTGGAACTATCCAGTCTCTAGCTACTCATCTCACTCCATCAGACACAAACAGCAGCTCTGGCACATCTAGCCCTGATCCATCCAGCACTTTCAAACCGTACCTACCAACCTGATCCAGACCTTACTCAAAAATCTAAAACCTACTACACTAGCTGTTGACCACCTCCCAGCTGAATAGCTTCAAAAAGCAGCTGATGCCATAGTACTTCCCATTTCTATTCTTAACACATCCATCTCAGAAGAATCCATCCCAGCAATATGGAAAATATCACGTTGTACCTCTCCATAATGAAGTTCCACAGAATTATCTAACTTTAGACCTATAGCCATTCTTTCACCACTAGCTAAAATCATGGAAAGATGCATACACAAACAAAATCATGCACTTTCTTATTCAAAACGGAAAGCTTGCCGACTCTCAGCAAGGCTTTAGGCTATTCCACAGTACCACCATGGCTCTTCTATCTTTCTCTGTCATCAATCTTCATCGTAACAAAAAACTATCTTCAGCACTCTTCCTAGCTCTCTCAAAAGCTTTCGATATGGTCAACCATCAGATACTGCTCAATACCCTACAGCAAAACAATGGTTTCACTCCTACCTAAACAGTAGACAGCAGGCTGTCTTATGGCAGAGCAAGCTGTCATCCCAACTTCCTCTAACCCTAGGTGTCCCACAAGGGTCCATACTAGGACCCCTTCTTTTCTCTATCTTTATCAATGATCTGTACACCACCATCTCAGGAGCCACCTGCATCCAATATGCAGATGACTCAATGCTAATATGCTCTGCCTCCTCTCCTACACAACTTCTAACCCTCACTCAGACCAATTTCAGCATGGTAGACACATGACTAGCTAATTGCCACCTGCTAAATCCTAACAAAACCAAGCTACTACTTTTCTCCCCTAACCGTATAATTTCTCCTCCTTCCTTCAACATCAAATCTAGCAAGGACATCCTGATGACCATACAAAGCTTCTAGGCATAATAATAGACAACCTTAAATTTGATAAACATGTAAATCACACTATTAAGTCTGTCAACAAAAAACTTGGCTCCCTGTACAGAGCCAAACCTTTCCTCACCCCCCCTAGCTAGTGTAGTGTAGCTATTGCAAGATAACACCTCCTCTCTACCCTTATGTATGCCTCCCCTGTACTCACCAACCTGTCCAAAACCGATCTCAACAAATTATCAGGATGTTACAATCATATAGCCATATTCGCTACTGGCATGGCTTTTAGGACCCAGCATTGCCAGAACCTCAAAGCACTGGGTTGGCTAGAGTATCCTACCCTTCTACAGTTCAACTAGCTTATAGTAGCGCATAAAATCCTCCATCAACCTGATAACACTCCTGCCCTCAAAAATATTCTCACCCCTCATAGCACCCCCAGGCCATTATGCCCAGCTGATAAACTATTGATACTGACCCAAAAATCCAATAACTCTGCAGGCGATGCTATATTTGCCATTTCAGCTGGTAAAATCTGGAATCTTCTGCCTACTACCATTACCAAGGAAACCTCACTACCACTATTTAGAAGAGAACTCAAAAAATACCTCACATCTCATTGGCTGTGCTCTTTTTCTAAACCTAACAACTTCACTAATACATGTCTTGCTACCCAACCTGCTGTTTAGCCAAGTATCTATGTCTCGTAGCATATGAATGTCTAAGCATTGTGAATTATGAGATCTGATTGTATTCTATGTTCATATTTTCTGATTCGTCTCTGCCAATCAGATGCAAGTCTGCACATTATGTATATTGATATCTGCCTGTATTCTTTGTCTATATTTTTCTAAACATGTCTGCCTGTTTATATCACTCAATGATGTACGTACTCTCTCTTTTTTGGCATGTGGAGCTTTTCTCCCCGGGCCTCCATTGAAAATGGACATATATCCAGTCGGACTATCCCGATCAACAAATGTAAAATAAATAAATAAATAAGCTCAAAAAATGTCGTTAGTTACACCCATTTGCTCACCCAATATTTCTGACAGGGAATTTATAAAGTCTGCCAACTCATTGCACTCCCAAAACACATTTTCCCTTTTTCTTCCCCAACACACTCCAATATTTGGCATTAGTCCTGAGGAAAATTTCTTTGGAGTCTGCTTGGAGTACAAATATACCTATGCAGACACTTCCAAGCAAAATTCCTAAATCTTCAACACGTTGTTGCATACTAGGGAGCCATACATACTCTCTCTCCTCAATATTTTCTAACCTGCTCCGATTCCTGTAGTTCTCATACTATATGCACCCTACTAATTATCTTTTTTTCTCAACAGCAGCTTCTGTTCTAGATTCACCTAAAAATTCTGTGAGAACAGGTGTTTAACTTAGAATTGCACTATCTCTTAATCTTGGCATATACTCAGATACAAATCCCGGATAGGGAAGGCAGTCTCTAGCATGAAGTTTCAATGTCTTGGCCTCTTCTCATATTATTACCTTTCCTACTCTAGTTATTTGCTCCCAGTACCTTGGTTCCTTTGCCAGGTTTTTTCCATTAAATTCCACCCCCCTCTTGCCTATTCTCTATAACCATAATTACAGTCATCCCTATTGGCAAAATCTCCTTTCTACATTCTTGTGTTGGCTTAGTTCTCAGAATGCTTTATGCTACTTTATAAATATAATATTCTGCACAACCATTATTCTCTAGGATCTGCATCCAAAATCCCACTCTCTTTTTATTTAATTTCCCCCCTATTTGATCATCATCATCATCACGTTCCAGTTTGAATTACAGCTTTCTGCTTGCATTATGTATATGAGCTTTAAATGCTTAGGTCTAAAATATCCCTTTAAATCAAGTAATACTAAACCACTTTGTTCAGTTGGAACATACCCTACTAACCCTTTTTCTCTTCCCATCCCAGATAAATTCCTTCAACTGTTAATTATTGTCCACAACCACAACTTCTCCTCTGGTAGATACAAATATGTCTAACCTGTATATAAAACCAAAGGGACTAAAAACATTTTCACTGCTTCTATTTTGCAATCTATATCCATAAACAAGAGCTTCCAGTTTCTCAGTTTTTGTATTATCTTTTGTTTAGTCTCTACCAACAAATCCTAAGCAGCCATAAGAGAATCCTTTTTATCCATATTCCTAAATACTTCATTTTATAGTGTCTCCAGATCTTTAACAGTTTCATCCCTCCTGGCTTCCAAACTTCCACAGGAATACTGTCTAGTCCTGAAATCTTTCCTGCAGATTTATTGATTGAAGGTAACCTTTTTTTCTCTCATTCCCTCCTATTTTAACTGGTAATTGTTGAGCCTCATCTACCTCTAACCTTGGCATACTTAAGTCTTCCATAAATATTTCAATTTGTGCTCTTATTTCCACATTCCTCTACTTTATACAAATTTTCACAAAATATTTTTAATATAGCTACGGGATCTGTGGTTATTTTTCTTGTTATAGGCTTCCTAAGTTTAGCAACAGCCTGTTATTTCTATTACCCAAACTGCTAGCTAAACATTTTTGTGCTCTGGAGCTATTACCAAAAGCAGGTGCATAACAGCAATCTTTCTAAACTCATGCATATTATTCAGATACTCTCTTATTTTCTCTTTAGCACTCTGCAGTTCTGCCTCTTATTCAGTGAGATTTCCCTTATTTGGCAATACTTCAACCTTCTTCATATTTCTTTTACTTTTTCCCCATTTTAAACTCCACCTTCATTTTATTCTACTCAGTAGCTATAACGTCTGAAGAAACTTTTACCTACGCTAATAATGCAAGTTAATTTCTACTACCCATTCCTTAAATGTCTCTCTTTTAAACAGGTAGGAGAGGAAGTGCCGGTGTCATTTTTCTTCATTACCCTGCATTTTTATCTTCGTTACTATTGGCGCATGATATGAAATAGTTGCTTGATATCTGTTGGTGCTCAATTAAACGTACAACTAGTTTAGTCTACTCAATGAACCTTTGAAAATATGTAAATTCTCTCAGAGTTCCTACTACTGAATTCACATCTATACCAAATATTTTCATAAATTTCTTCAGAAATTAACTCTCTCATGTTATAGTTTCCCCTTCTAGGTCCCCCAGATACATCCTCACTGCTGCAAATCAAGTTCACAAATTTTAAGTAATTTTCCTTGCTGAAAGCCAATTTCTCCCAACATTTTCTTAAGCTTCATAATAGTAGTTTTAGCTGAAATATAAAATACATTCCAGCATAACCCACCTCCTTTGCCAGTAGCCCCTTACAACCACAAATCTACCAAATGCATCTTTTTTCTTCTTCTATTAATGCTGGATTTTTGTAGCTACTCACCTTTTCCCTTCACCCTGATATTCTACTGAACATCCATCCTGAAATCCTCTCTTTATCAAACTTTTGTGCTCACTTCCTTCCAAATAAGTTTTCTGTAACATCGAATGGATGGTCATGCTGCGCCTTTTTGTTACTGGATTTAATTTCATGTTGGTTCGCCAGTATGTTTAGCTGTTCTACACCTGATTCCTGGACTTTGTTTCCTGGAACATTGCTGTTATATAAAAAACTATTTTTGGTATGTATCTATCGACAGATAGATATAAAGCTGTATGGCAACTAGCCTTTGAAAATTCCTAATAATCCCAGGAACTTATAATAAGGCACTTAGCCATAAAAGGTAATTGGTACTGCAGTGATTCCCTCAAAGATTTATATGCAGCTCTACACTGAATTTGACCCCAACCTTTTGGCCGATGAAGACAAAAGAATATGAGCTGCATGTTACAAATGAAGTTAATTTTTCAGGATACGTGGCTGATTCTTACATCTGTTGCAATTGCAAACTCAGTAAATATTCTGAACCTGTTCTGCATTCTGCACCATGTGCAACACTCATCTCCCAGCTGAAAGCAGTAAAATACAAAATGTCAGACTGCATTAGTGAAAGGCCCATGAACCAATGCATTTGCTACCTGTGTATAGCAAGCCACATGCAAGATGCCCTTTGAGAGGTTATGGTACAGTTCCCAATGTATTATATTAGTACTGTCAGGTACAAAATTTACCTAAAACTACAATTCTTTCCTCAAAGATTTACATGCAAGATAATGCTGAATATGGCGAAGACATTATGATTACTTCAGACAATGCAATTTGAGACCACATGTTACAACTGAACAAAAAGATGTTTCTTGGAAAAATATATGATTTTTACTTCTAATATAACACAAAAATATTCTGGTTATTGGCTGTATTTTGTCACACTGAAAATATACTGAACACAAATTAAAATGTTTGGAGTACAGCATGGCAACCTATCACATTTCTGATACAATTCTCCCATCATGCATCTCCATTTCCATCTCTTTTGCAGGCAGTGCTGAGTTTTGAAAATAATCAAAATTGGCAAAGATGATGGTAAATCAAAGCCCCTGAAAAACAGTAACAATGGAATGGAAAGTGGTACACAAATTTGTAAGAACGAGGTTTATCTTAAGTAACTGCTATGCTAAATGCATTACTTTGCATCTGAGAAGTCTGTCACAGATGACGATAACTCCGAGAAGAATCTCTGGCCTGAAAGTTTGTAAAGCATAATAGAAGTTTCCAGGGAATACCAGCTTGTGGCTGCATGGATGTCATACAATTTTGCATCATTGGAAATCCCCATGGACATATCGGTTGTGACAGTAGATAATACAATTAATTTAATAACTTGGAAACATTTTCTTAAATACCTTTTTCTCGGCTTTGGTTCAGCAAATGAAATGAGCAACTGGTCAGCTTTGCAGAATGGTTTGGTCTTGTTCTATTAAAACCTAAGATGTCTGCGGATATTTTGAACTACATATTCACCCATACTTGCAATATTCAAGGACATCATAGCCCCACTATACTCAGCCCTCATTACATCTGTAAATGGATACAATGTAGCATTCAGCATCTATCTCACCAGGCATTTGCAATAACTGGAGTGGTCACAGAGGTCCCTCACTAAAAAAACTGGGTGTAAATAGTATGTCCTATGTAGACCACCTCAAAGGCCTGTCCCTGTACTCTCTGCTACACATTCGCAAAACATACAGCACTAGAATTACCTTATCTAAGAATCTAGACCTCGAGTGTGACAAAGAAAATCATATTGGAGGGATAGGTATGTGTCTTAGAGATGACTCCTTTTCTGAAGCAGACTCCCCATTCATGTGAATCGGGACTCATCCTCCAAGCTTATTCAAGCACAGTTTGGACCAATGGATAGAAAATCACAAATTCATCCATGGCTTGTCACCAGTGGCCCTTATGGACAATGTCAGTTTAGAGATGTCCTAAGTCACAAGCATATACCAAAGTCATCCTAGTGCATGTGCATTGATAACTGGGAAATCTGGGACATGAATGGCTATGCTGAAAAAGGCTCTAGGGCTGTTAGCCTAGTAACCTCCAATTATCCTATGGTCCAAAGAACACATCCAGTCTACTGATAAGGAAGGATAGACTGCATCTTGTCCATTTGAAGGATTCCCTAGGAAAATATATTTAGTCCAATGATATCTAGAACAGGTCTTAAATTCTCTTTTTTCTTTGGCAGCATAAAGAATTTGGAACACATTCTTAACCCTATGGTGTCTGGAGATCTCTCTGATGATTCCTTTCCTGAGCAGCCTTAGCAAAACCTTCATTTCCAAAGGTTATTGATGGAGTGGAACAACTGGCAAGAAGAGAGATGGGAAATGGGAACAGGAAAGAAATTATATTCATTACCTCTGGATGTTATTTACCTTACCCACTTGCACTTTAAGATATTTCTTCCAGCTCTTGACTTGTAGAGAAGAGACTCCTAGCCATAATCATTAATCATATTACAATTGCTCAAGTATGCTTCATATAGGTGTGACAATCTGGTACTTGAGGCTCATTTTTTCATATTTCTTTTGAACTGTCAGATGTCCACAGAAAGAGCAGGACAGGTTGGCCCATTGCCTATCATGGACTGATTTCATAAAGTTGCAGTGAGCTGGGAATGAGATTAATTAAGTAAATGGAGCATGGAGTGAGCCTCCACACATGGCAGGTACGTTCTTGAGCTGGTTTTTATTTTTGTCTGCTTGTAACTGTAAAACTTTGAGTAAATGTACTTCTGCTGCATGTGTATTTAGACTGTCAGTTATAAGCAATATTTGTCAGGGTACTGGAATATAAACTCAGTAGCTTCAAACACTCATCATGGATCCTAGGGAGAACCTCCTTCAGGGTGAGGCAGTCAGACAAGGTATCAGGGCAACTGAGATGCTCCTTGTGTCGGACTGCACTTTCTTGATGAGTGCCAAGAACAGTGACCTCTGGAATCCAGGCCAAACGACTTCCCTGATGCTAGCACTATACTGTTGCTGTTGACCACACCAAAACCATATTACTTTCTGGCTCCTCTGTGTCCTAGGAAAGATCCACTAGCAAGGGGAAAAATACTTAAATAGAATGCGGTTTTGGAGCCTGTGCTCAAACTGAGCATTTTTCTCAACAGTGGAAAACCTGGTCCACCTTCTTAAGTATAGTGACCAGTGAGTGGAATTTCTCATGTTATTCTACTAGTAATCTCCCCACTGTCTTCTCTTTTTCTCCTGTTCCTACCTCCTACATAAACAAACTCTTAACTAAACTTAAGACCACCAAATTAAAAGCAGACAACCTCCCAAGTGGTGTTCTAGCCTACCCAGTATCCATCTTGATTAACCGATCTCTATCAGAAAGTTATGTTCCCACACTAGGGAAAGTATCACATATTATTCCCCTCCACAGAACTAACCAGTTACCGCCCCATAGCTATTCTCTCTCCACTCTCTAAAATACTAGAGAGATGCATTCATTCTTAGGTCTCAGACTTCCTCCTTACAAACAACCTCCTTTCCAATACTTAGCATGGTTTCTGACCAAACCGTAGCACCACCACTGCCTTACTCTCCTTTACTAACACTACCCTTCAGCATAAAAACAATGGCCTTCTCTCCTCTGCTACTTTCCTAGACCTATCTAAAGCATTTGACATAGTCCCACACAAAACTCATCTCTGTCCTCAATAACCTATCCTTCTCTCAATCAGTCACCAACTGGCTTCAGAGTTACCTGTCCGACCACCAAAAATCCGTTATAGGGCAGAATGACACATCTCCCCAACTCTATAGGGGTTCCCCAAGGATCCATCCTTGGACCCCTACACTTCTCTGTTTTCACCAATAATCTAGCCTCTGCCACCAAACATGGCACACTCATACAATAAGACTCAACCGCCATCTTCTCAGCCCAGTCCCTACCCAAACTGCAAAAAATCACACAGGAAGCCATTTCCTCTGTTGAAACTTGGTAATCCAAAGCCCAATTAATACTCATCCCAAACAAAACTAAACTACTCATCTTCCAACCCACCAAACATACTCAAAACAACTCTCACTTTAACATCACAGCAAAAGACACCACTATACACCCAACAAAACACACCAAATTGCTAGGAGTGGAAATAGACAAACTAAAATTTGACATTCACATATCCATGACCATAACAAAAGTCCAGAAAAAACTAAGAGTGTTATGCAGAAATAACCAACTTCTCACCAAAGCAGCAAAGATTTCAGTAGCAAATACCCACCTTATCTCCACCCTACTGTATGCCTCTCCAATATATATACCAACCTAAGGCAATGCGATCTAAACAAGTGAGACCTGCTACAACAAAATCGCCAAATTCGCCACAGGGGCATCCTACCGTATATTCACTACTGTCTCTCACTTGCTGAACTGGGCTGGCTTGAACTCCCTCACCTCCTTCAATGGTATCAACTCACACTCACCCACAAACTAGTAAACCATCCACTAATAGTCCCATCCCTCCAGAATCTACTCCAACCCTATCGCACCACCAGACCACTAAGATTTAGCAACAAAAATCAGTTACAGATCACTAAAGCCAATAACTCTGCTGGAGAAGCACTATTCTCTTGCGCCATAGCCAAATTATGGAACTCCCTCCCACCCACAATCACCTCCATACCATCATGCACCCACTTCAAAACTTTACTAAAAGCGCACCTAAAAACATGCTGGCTATGCCCTTGCAACTCCCCCTCTAATATCACCCACCCCATCCACCCACTACCTTTCTTTCCACCCCACTAACTACCTTGATTATAGCAAGCTCGGATGCTCATAAGCCTAACTACTTACTATACAGCAGGAACTTCTTATTGTAACAATTGTTAATGTCTGTTATGTACTTCGCAGATGATAAAGATTCTAGTTGTCTACTGATGTACTATGTTCATCTGTAACTATGTTTGTAATTGTTAATTGCTGTGTTCATCAAATTAATTGCTATGTAAATCCAATGTAACTACTGTCTGTATATTTTAACTGTGGAGCTTTTCTCCCCAGGCCTCCACTGAAAATGGACCTATGTCCAGTTGGACACTCCCGGTCAACAAATGTAAATAAATAAATAAATGAATTCTGGTAGCATCTTTCAAAATATCCTTAAATGGGGGATCAATCAGGAGATACATTTTTTCTCCTCCACAACACTGAACCAGTGGCACTTCTTGTACCAATTTGGCCATTCATTCCATAGTAAATTAGCCAGGCATTCCTTGTATAAGTATGAGCCCTATAACCCAGTTGTCCCTGCCTACATAGCCTACTCATTCCCCAAAAGCGAGCCAGGTGTAGGAAGTGGGCCAGCTTGCTGCTCCTGTGTCGTGAACTACCCCTCCTCTAATGGAGCACCCCTTCTCTCACAATAGCTTTCTGAGCTCTGATGAATGCTGCCTGCACCGGGGTACATTCCTTCAAACATTTACCTAAGTGCATGTACACCGTGGCAGTATATGCTCACCAACTCATCCTCTACAAAACATTTACCTAAGTGCATGTACACCGTGGCAGTATACGCTCACCAACTCATCCTCTAAGTACACCTAGTGCTCCCACCAGGTGTCAGCCAAATGCTGAATCAGAGCTTCTTTCCTCTGCCCAGGATGGACAAACCAGCAGAGTCCACAAACTCCCATCATCCTTGGAAAGATCTATTAGGTGCCAGAGCCATTAATCAGACTTGGGTTGTCTGAGATGCAGTCAGGGCTTTATCCCTGTACATCATCACAGCTGCCTAATAGTCTTGGGCCCCAGATTAAACTCCACTGGAGAGAAAGAATGGGTTCAAAGGACCAGATACCCCTCAGCTGTATCATTTGCAAATATTATCCTAAGTTTGCATCAACACAGTTATAAGTCAGGGAAATGGTACCTTCACGATCATCAACTTCTTTGGAAGGGTCCAAAGGAGGTTCCAGTTACCTAGTTTTAGGTAATTTCCTCAGATGCCTGGGAGTCCAAACACTGAAAAAGCCATTTTAAGCAGTAGCGATGATGTCTATTAGGGGAGACAAAAGTGAAACACTTGGGAATAGTTCTAGCCTCAGCCAGAAGACTAAGGCTGATCCTGGCACTGAGGAAGGGATAGCTGAGAATGGTCTTTTAAGCCTAAAGGCACTGTAATTCTCACTAAAACCTGTTACTGTATGAAGAAACTGCATCACTTTCACTGTCATCAGGAAATTGGAGTATGGTGGTACCCAAGTTGCTTTTATTGGAAACATTGCCTCTGTCTCCAGATACTGAGGATGAGATGCCGCGGATAATGGTGGGAATTCTATGGTCAAAAGAATCAGCACTGGTTTAACTCATTAAGGTAATCCTGCACTAAAGCTGACCATTGAGGAAGAGGTATCAGAGGAGCTGATCCCATGAAGGAAATGTAGAAGCCTGCAGGACAGGTGGTAGTGCTGCAAATAGTTTGCCATTTTTCCCTTGGTGTTTTAGACCCCTGAGAAGCAGTAGTGGTCTGAACAATGGAAGCAAAAGAACTAGATTATGCCACAACCACCAACGTGTTTTTTTAGAACATCCCCTGAAGTTTGACCAGTTTCTTTCATAATTAACTATGGACAGTGTTGCCCTTGCTCCTTAGACTCAGTGCTATCAGATAGCTCAGACGTGGTTAACTGGAGATATCACCTTAGGTGATCCTACGTCTTTACAAGGAAGAATTTATTAAGCTTTTACTTAAAAGGCAAAGGTTTACCAAACTTTTCTGGTAAAAACTGAGGTGGTAGATCCCAAAGACTGACAGAATTTTCACTGTACAATAAAGGCAGATTGCAGTCAACACCTAAAAACCCTATAAAGCTTTCATTTATCTTCTTGTGGTAGTTGAGTTTTGACAAGCAGTATATGTAACAATAAGCATTATGTAATTCATCTAGAATATAAAAGTACACAGTATGTCTGTTGAGGAGTAAAATTACCTGACCATAGGCACCCCATTTAAATAATGGATTAAAGTTGCAAGGAAGAGGGTATGCATGCAAACAGAAAATAAAATAAAAATTACAAACAGGAAATTTGAGAAAAGAATGTCAATTCACAAATTTTATTCTGAAAAGTAGTAACAGAAAGTAATTGATACATGATTGGCAATGAGTGTGACCAGCAGCCTGGAGTGAGTGGTCATATGGCTTGTGGAATTACCCCTAATGGATAAAGTTTTGTGATTTACTTTCTGGTGGAAACATAATGGTCACAATGAACCTATTTACTGATAAAACATTGGTAACTGCATTATTATTGCAACAAGGTTAAATACAGAGAGTCACAATAGCCTGTGGAATTACAAAAAAAAAATCAAAGCTTCCACCTTCATAAAATTACCTTGAATATGTAAATGAAGTGTATGGAAATACTGAAATGATGGCAAGTGGATTTGCTACACACACACAACAGTATTTGTAAGATCCAGTAACTAGTACTGCCTAACAGCATAAAAAGGAGAGACTATAATTGTAAAAATGTCTGAAGAGAATTGCGGCCCATAATTAACATCAAGTATATTTCTTAAATGTCCAGAATTTTGCAGAATAAATCTGATACCACAGATTTTTGTCTTATCCCTAGCAAAATGATTGATTTTCTGGTAAATTAGTGAGATTATCCTAAGTCAATAAGTCAGACATTTAAGTTTCATACCTCTCTTTCCTCAAAAATGTATGCTGATGCAAAATCCTTTGTTCTCTTACATTTGCACATGAATTAGACTAATATTTAAAACTTGCCCCCAGTTTTGGCCCTTTGTACTCCCATTACATTTGGCTTTGTCCAGAAGGGGGTGGAAAGACATGCAGAAATGAAGAAAGTAGTAGATGTAAATCCGTACATAAATGGTGAACCTGATAAAAGGAAAAAAGATCAAATTTATGAGAAGCAGGAAGGTTATAGGATTAGACAGTAATGAAAACATTTTTTTTAAGGATTGCTAAAATGTGAAAAAAGGACCGCTAGGCTCTGCAGCTTAGTCAATTAGTTCATAGGTAGTTGCTAGCCATACAACCCAATAGGTCACTGAGGAACTTGGCCCAATTTCCCAACTGACCCAGCCTACCTGTCTGGTTAAGTGACCTGCTCAATGTCACGCAAAATAAGGCTGAGAAAACCAAACTCCAGACTATGTGAAGCAACTCATTAACAGCTCACTGTCTTCATCCTTTGTACTATCTTGCAGATATTAACTGATTTGTAATACAAGACGTCTGTCTCCCTTGAAGGGTTGCGTAAGTGTTGACCATTCACTCCCGTCCTCCGCTGAGTGACTCTTCTAACAGCCATGACACTACCTGACCTCAAATCATCTAGTCTGCAGTTAGGGCTTAACTCATCTGTGTTACATAACCATTACTTAGTTAACTGGTGGGATTGTTCAAAAAACTTTTATAGTCTTATAATTTGACAGAAGCAAGTGTAAATACAATTGCTGCAATTATTTGTTATTACAGTTGCGGTTATAGATGCAACAAATTAAACACATTAAATACAGAGACAAACACAAGGCAATCAATTCAAAATAAATTATTCACAGTACTTGTTAAGCAAGTTAGACAAAAAATGACACCTTTTTCTTTGATATTCAAAAAGTCCTTTATTCATGCATAGATTCATGGAGTGATGCAAAATCTTTTTATTTAGAATACTGTCATCACCATTATTTTGTGGCAAGTCTAAGAGGAGGTTGAAGAGTGCAGCCTTCAAGAAGTTTACATTTTTGGAGTTTTTGATAAAAGGAGGGTGTGTCCTCCTAACTGTTGAATAGTGTTACAGGATGCTACTTGTGTTATGCCTTGTGTAAAGCAGGAACACTGCTGGATGCAACATGTTAGTCCAATAGGTTGCAGTTTTTTGTCAATGAGCAGACGTTATAATTCAGTATTAAGAGAACAGTAGCAAGAAGAGAAGGGACACATCTTGTTAATGGAAGGTAGTTGCTAATTTATTTATGATGATTGTTAAAAGAAACATTATATAATAAGAACCAATAATAATCCACATTAAGAGTCTGGAAAGTCCAGGAAGCACTGCAAGTCCACAGAAGGTGGGAATTAAATCAGTAAAGTTTTATTAGTTTAAGTCTTTCATCTGTTACACACAATAATTTGGACTTCATCAGAACAAATTCTGCTTTACCCAGGCACACAAATTAACCACTGGTATACCACATAAACTGCACAATTAACTTTAGTATTAAATAGAACACCATAAATCAGAAAAGTTGAAGGATTTAGTAAATCTTATAGACAATATATTTATTACAAATGAGTAAATATGATTCTTAAATCTACATATATTGCTCTTATTAAAACTATGCAAGCTATAAAAACTACTAGTATGCATTATATATAATCCTCTACTTCTGTCTCCCCCTTTTTGGGTAACAACCACCCCTGGTGTTTTGTTGGGCCAGTTTCCCCACTTATTCATACTCCTCTTCCTCCATGACTGTCTATATTGCCTGTCTGCACCCCTTATAGAACACTACCTGGTATCCACCCAGACCCCCTAGCCTCGTCTTTCATTGCCGCCACCTCTTTCATCTAATCCATCATGATTTGTACATTCACTTTCCTCCATTGTCTTTCATCTACTTCATGCCCGTCTCTTCATCAGAAACCTCCCACTGGACTTCGTTTTCCCTCTCCTGTCCCTGGTATATTTGGCAGTAGCACTTCGTAAAGGCTTCTCTAACCCTACTGTCCTGCTCTATGATCTCAACCTTATTTCCCCCTAGTGCTTGGTACCCCTTTCTCACCCTTTCCAGCTTTATACTTACTTGCTAAATGTTTCCCCTGCTCCTCCCCACTTATCCTCTGGTAGTTCTTTCCAGTACTAAAGCTCTACTTCTAGTGCATTAATTTTCTTTCTTGTTCAGACTTTATTCCCTTTATCTATGCCATTTCTACATCTCCGTTAGTATCCGGCTCAGTTCTTCAATTATCTTTTATTCATCTTGCCTCTTTTTCCATCCATCTTGTTTGACGATTTTCCCCTGACTGATGATTTGATTCTATCCCACCAGTGCTTCCCCAATTCTGTCTTGTAATGTTTCCTCTGCTGTCTTCATGATTTTCTGTAACTGTCTTCATTTCCGGATCTTTCCACTTGTAGCTCACCTTTGTTTCTTACCTCGTCTTACCCTTATTGCTACTGCTGCATGGTTTGATATGCAGCTCTCCTGTACATCTATCCTCTCCACCATTTAGAGTTTCCTCTTTCCCTAGTATGCTATACAGTCTGCTGGCTTTAATCAGTTTCTGGTAAACGTATACTCCCTCTTTCTACAGTGTCTTTCCCATATTCAGCCTTCCAATCTCCATCTTTCATGTTTCTTTCAAAGTCCTTTTTCATCTTTATACTGTATTCTCTTTGGCCAAACATCCTGTTTTTCTTGGGATCTAGTATGACACTGAAGCCCTCTCCGATGATTTCCTCTTGACCCCTTTTTATCTGATGCCACTCTTTAAAGAACCTTCTGTAAAAGTCCTCTATATCCTTGCTTGGGGCATACAGATTAGCTGTTGCCCACCTTCTGCCATTTATTCTTCCTTGCCAAATGATCCATTGAAAAGGTGCAGAAGAGGGGCAATAACTAAATGCAATCCCTCTCATAAAAGCATGGCTATTCACTTTCTGTCATCCTCTGTTTTCTCTGCGTCACCCTTGGGATAATGTGGGCCCATGATGATCTTTCTCTCTTTTACCTTTAATTTGGTCTTCTGGATCAGTACCACATCCCTTTGTATCCTGCTCATTCTGCTGTGTACATTTGCCTTTTGACTGAGTGCAAAGCCTTCCCTATATTCCTGTTTACCACTTTCATTTTGTGTTCTTCCCTTTCTGTTCTCTTTCATTTTGTACCTCCTAGTCTCACCTAATTGCTGCTTTTGAACTGCTGTCACAGACTGAGTTTCCATGCCAAACTGGACCTTTTGTTCTTTGGCTTTTGCTTATGCTTGTCCCCTTCCCATCCCATAGAGTTGGATTTGTCACCCTCAAGCCTTCAATTTGAGTGTTCTGGACTTTGATCATTCACTTTGCCTTTCTCCCAGTTCCATTTTGGTCATCCCTATCTTGCTTTCACTTCCCTAGGATTGTCTCCTATTTGTTGATAGGTCCTGCTCATCTCTCCCCTTCACCTTAGCTGTTACTAGATTCTTTAACATTTAATCATTCTTTTGAGACAGTTTTGTGCATTCCATTTAAACAGTTGTAACAAATTTTGACAGGTATTGTTACCTGTTCAAGCTGCCTAACAATGACTACTAATTAGAAGAATTTTGTTTTTCATGTATAACTCTGACTTGCTGTGGATCTGGCTGTACTCCAAAATTAGTTCTTCCCATGTCTTTAACATTAGACACAGATTTGATATTTTTTCTTTGCATAGTTCAGATTATGCCATGGGATTCAGTAATAAACCCAACATGGACATTAAGAGCTATTGCCAAAACTGGTTGTTCTAGCAGAAAATGCAGTTCAGATACATGTTAGGTGCAGTCAGAAAAGGGCTCATTTCCAGCTAATTTGCATATCTCTGAATCTCAGTGTTACTACTAGTGCTATTCAGAGGTTTACTGGGATAATTCACCTCTGGTGGCCTAGGCATGGCACTGGCACCCCCCATTCATTATCCTGCATATATGCACATGTGCACACACAGGGGACACATCCCTAGGCCTCTTGCTTGTCCCCAAGTTCACAAAACATCCCCACTACAGCCTCTTATTTCCCTGCCTGCATAAATCACAGACAACTAAAGTCAGTCATTAATGCAAGACATTAGAGTTTCAGTCTTCTTAATTCTCAGAAAATGCATCATGATTCTAGACTTTTTTGGTAACTCAGTGCAATACTTAAAAATTCTACCTGGTGTTATCTAGCATTCCTCCCAGTTTTGTCCAGAAGACTTCAGCATGGCTATTTACAGGTATGTCTACCACCTCGTTCCTCTCAACTGTTTCTGATTGTACAGACTGCTCCTGATATTTCCCATTATAACTTCAGGACCACTGTTGTCAGTCTGTAATACCAAACATGAGAATTTCATACATCGTTTGAAAAGTGCATTCAGGATGCAAGATCGAGCACTTTTTTAAATTTCTCCAAGTCTTTTGGGTTTCTAATACCATGACTGAAATGAACCCCATACCTAAGTCAAAGTATGATTAAAGTTCATGAAATTAGTATTGTTTCAATCTTTGATGTCAGCCAGAACTGTTCTTCACACCACCTGCAATGTACCAAATAATGACTCCTCCTGCAATTCGTATGGGGTTTCATGTATTGGTAACATATCTAAATACGATTGTAGATTTTTTTTATAAGACCCATTGCTCCTACTACTACTGGAACTGTCAAGGCTCAAGCAGAGCCACAGAGGTGATCCCCGGGGTGAATTTCCTATTTCCCATCCAATCATCAAGATTTGTCTTGGAGAGTGCTAATTAGGAGCTTTGTTTGATATAGATAGGTAGTTTGTTCCAGAGTATGGGAAGTCTCTGGGACAGGAATCTATCCCTCCAGCATGTTCTGTTTACTGTGGTGACAAGCTTTAGGTCCATAGAGAATGTAGCTTGGAGGGATTGGGATTTATTTAAGTAGAGCATGTCCAACAGCTCTGGGTTTGAAATAGCTTTGTATGTTAGGCAGAGATCACCTCCGAGTAGGCGATATGTGATGGAGTAAAGCTGGAGTTTTTTGAGACAGTCTGCATAGGGTATCTGAGGCCAGTAATCCTCTTTGTGAGGTATTTCTGCAACATTTCTAGTTGTTGTAGATGTCTCGTGAGGTACATACCAAAACAGGTGTTGTACTCTATAATGGGTCTAATGAGTGATGAGTAGAGGGGTACAATGACCTCTTTTTTCCTGGATGAGAAATCTTTTGTGATGAGGAGTGCCACGTAGAAGGATTTCCTGACTACTGTGGCAATGTGATTATCAAAGGAGAGACTACTGTCCACCTGTGTCCCAAAATCTCTCATCACACTTTTGGTGTTAAGTAGACTACCGCCTATGTGGTAGTTCATGGGTACAGAGTTTTTCCCAAAAGGGATGACAATGCACTTTTTGGCACTGAGCTTGAAGCCCTGGCTTTGACATCAGGCATCTGTCTCAGTGAGGCCCTTTTGTAGGATGTCCACGTAGTTAGGAGTTTTGATTATAGCTCCTAGTTTGCAATCATCTGTGGACTTCATTAGCCAAGGACCTTCTGTGTTAGTCTGTACTTCTGAGACGTAGATAACAGGAGAGGACCCAGGACTAAACTCTGTGGTACTCCACTTGTCACTGGTCTGAAGCTGGATTTGGAGTCTGCTACTTTCACAGTGTGGGTTCTGTCAGTGAGACAGTTGGAAACCCATCTTGTGACATAAGGATTTATACCTAGTTTAGTGAGTTTATCTATAATCCCAGAGTGGGGGATGCTGTCAAAAGCCTTAGTGACATCTAGATAGGCTGTGTGAACCACCTTACCCTCATCTACGGCTTTAGTGACCGCTTCAAAGAAGTCCATCAGGTTTAGGAGACATGATCTGCCTTTTACAAACCCAAACTGGGTGGGGCCAGAGTTTGGAGATTGCCAATATTATTGTTTATAAGTTCCATGATGATACGTTCCATAGCCTTGTAGACCAGGCTCATCAGGCTAATGGGGTGGTAGTTCCCAGGATCCGTGGTGGCTTCCCCTTTGTGGAGTGGGATAACTGTCACTGTGTGCCATTCAGTGGGCACAAAGCCTGAGGTGAGGCTATGATTGAACATGGTACTTAGATGGGGTGCCAGTTTGTTCTGTAGTTCATGTAGAACGCAGCCTGGGATGTTGTCAGGTCCCATGGATGCTGTGTTCTTGGCTTTGGAGAGTGTGGTTTTTATCTGTGCAGCCGTGATTACAGGAACTTTGCATTTTTCCAGTATAAAGATGGGCCCTTTAGGGAGTGAGAGTGGGGTAAAGTTAGCACTGAACCTATCTGCCAGGATGTTGGCAATATCAGTTGGTTCTGTATATTTAGTGCCATTGTGCTGTAACTCAGAGCAGATCTGAGTGTTGCCATTGAGATTCTTGACATAACTATAGAATGCTTTGTGGTTGCCTTTAGAATCAGTGGAGATTTTGTTTTCGTAACCAGCTTTGGAGGATTTTATGAGGGATATCAGCTTTCTACTGAGGCTGACCAGGGAGTTCCTCCAATCGTGGGATTTTACTCTTTTTGCAATAGTTTCTTCATTCTGTTGTAGAGTTTGTTTATGGCAGGGGACCACCAAATTGGCTTCCTTTTTTTGGAGGATAGCATCTTGGTTCTGTTAGGGATTGCACGATCCATTCACTCATGTAAGTGCTTATAAAGTGCATTTGTGTAGGATACAGCAGTCGTACTTCTATTGTCCATCTGCATGGGTGTTATGAAGTTTGTCACTTCTGTCTTAAGAAGCGTGAAATGGCTTTGGAGACATTTTTTATGGTTGTTTCCCTAATGCGGGGTGGGGGCGGGATGTGGATGTCTAGGGTGATTAGCTTGTGGTCGGATCTGACCTCTGGTGTGAAACACTGGTTGCCCATGTTGGTAATGACCAGGTCTAGTATATTGCTTCCCCTGGTGAGGGTGTGGATAAGTTGATCCAAGGCATTGGAATTTATGAATTCCAGAAAACATTGCGCAAAATAGTTGGTACACGAGTAGTTTTCCCAGTTAATGGTGGGGTAGTTGAAATTGCCCATTACTAGGGTATTGGGTTGTACCCTAATATTTTCCAGTGTATCAAGAAATGAGGAGTGGGAATCCTGGGGCATGGTGGGGGATCTGTAGCAAGCTACAATTTGGACTGCGGTCTTGCCCAGAGTTAGTTGCACGTGGATAACCTCAGATGCATTATGCTGAGCAACTAGCCTGGAGATGTGGATATCCTTAATGAATATGGACACGCCTCTGCCTTTAGTGTTTCAGTCCAGGTTAGGTGGCCAAAAGGTGTGGCATGAATTATAGCCTGGTAATGCAGGGGTGCTCTCTGGAGCCTTGAACCAGGTCACTGTCACTGCACAGATGTTGATGTTCTCCATTTTAAGGAGTGCCTCGAGTGAGTGCATTTTGAGGTTTAGACTTCTAGCATTGAGTAGCATTACCCTTAGATTTTGCTTGCTTGTGCCTGTTACAGTGGTGAGTTTGTCATGTGAACCTTGCCTAAAAAAGGCACTATAGGAGTGGCAAGAGCCTTAGCCAGTATCCGGAATCCCAAGGGCAACAGGTGCAGGCCATGTCTGGCAAAGCATCGTGGTCTGTTGATCATGTCATCCCAGGCAGACAGATACTGGATCCCCTTAGAATGACACCAGTATCTTAGCCAATTATTGAAGTCAATCATTTTGTCCTTGTACTGTGGTATCATTCTGGGTGATGGCAGGATGCTGCTCAGGGCTAGGGTCATACCTGACTGGGCTACAAGATTGGACAGCTCCTTCATGTCTTTTTTCATGTAGACCAGGGAGGTACATCTCAGGTCAGTCACAGCAACATGAACAATGACAGTCATATTTGTACTTGTTGTGGAGTCATCTGAGTGTATGCATTATGTGGCGGATCCTGGCACCCTACAGGCAGCTGACAGTAACTTTTTCCTTGTTTAGCCTGGTGAGTGGGAACATAAGTGAAAATTAATCTCTGTTTATACTCATTTTGTCCACCGGCAATTAAAATTGTGAATTTAATCAGTACACTATAATATGGGTGGAACATTTGTTGGATGGTAGAAGAGCAAAAGTCTGTGTACAGAGTTATCAGTCTTAAGAATGTATCACTAGGGGAGTTCCGCAAGTCTCAGTATTTGGCTTTATTTCTTTTTTATGTTTTGTATTCATTTCCAGAGGGCATAATATGTTGCATTTGTAAATGTGCTGACATTAAAATTGCAGGATTACACACAATTTACATAGACTAATTGGGCAATAGTTATTAGGGTTGTTTTACTATCATTAAATGTAAAATTCTGCACTTAGGAAAATTTAATCCAGGATTCTTTTATTCTTTAGAATCCACTAGAATTAAAAAGTGAGGCTTTTGAAGATCTAGGCACAATGGTCCATGAAAAATTATGTTAACATAATTAGGAAATGTTATATTACATTAAAAGTCCTATTGTGAACTATTTCACCTAGAAAATTCAAGGTTTTGGGGAGATCTGTGAATCCATGTTTAAACCGATTTTGGAGTTGACTTTTGTATTTATTCTAGAAATGATACTGAGTCTAGAAAGTGCGTCGACTAGGGGAGCTGGGGGGTAAATCTCATCATTTGTAGAGATTACAAATATTGCAACGATATTTAATCTGTCATAGAATTATGAGACGGGATCTAATTTGCATATACAAAAGTTAAAACAATGATCAGTAAAGAAACATTAGACGCATCATACTTGGCACATAACCAAATGACTAGAAATAAAAATTAAACAGTAATGGTGGACAAAATGAGTATAAACAGAGATTATCTTTCAATACCGGACAGGGAAGAGATAGAACATACGGACTTTAGAGGTTAGACAAAATAATTTGAACTTTTAATAAAATAGTAGATTTGTGATGTGGGGAAAAAAGGTTTTCTGTAGCTTAAAGACGTGAGTATTGACACGTAGTGACCTTGAAAGAGGTGTTGTATCTTTTAATAACATTGTAACATATTAAATGTGTGGCTGGATAATGAGCTGTAAAGAAAAGATGACAGTAAAGGAAAGGAGAACAACATTAAAACACCATTAGACACTATACAGACTAATGGAAAATGCTATGGAGGTGATATTCTTAAGTGTTATAAATGCATACAGTTCTGAAGTTATTGATGGGGGTGGGGGAGTATATAGGAAAAGTAGCCAAAAAGATGTATGATACCACTGTTTTTTTAGCTGTTTGCTGCATTATTTTAATATCTGCACTTAAAGTTACATTTTAGTCCAATGTGATCGAACGTTTGTTTGTTTGTTTAATTTAACTGTTGAGGCTGCCCACTAAAGTGTGCTAGCCTGTGTAACTGATTTATTACTGTCTCTGCATTTTCTGTGTGTTTCTATCTAAAAACAAAAAAATAATCCTTGTTTTCCCGCCTCTCCTCGACTAGTTTAGACCAGTTTACAGGCATTGCTGTATTCTGGGCTGTGGTGTAGTTCCTGTGTTGTCCATTACCTTACTTGGATAGAAGGAAGTTTCTTTGCTCACCAGTGGGAATGGAGAGCCTTGAGCAGTCTACCTGTCCCTGTAGGAAGTGACCTCAGCACAAGAGCTGTAGTAATTGGTTGTTTTGGACCATTTCTAGCTCTTTTGAAGTTCCCTGTTTAAAATCCGCCTCTGTGCGTTTTTTTCTGGCTATACTACTCAGACAGGCTCCTCGTGGTCCTGCAGAGTGGTCCTAGCTACAGAGAACTCAGAAAAGCGACTACTTTCTGGATTTAAGTATCTTTGCTGTTTTTTTACTTGGAATAGCTTCTCTAGCTTACCCTAAACAAGCTTAAACTGTTTTTTTAGCTGTTTGCTGCATTATTTTAATATCTGCACTTAAAGTTACATTTTAGTCGAATTTGATCGAAAGTTTGTTTGTTTGTTTAATTTAACTGTTGAGGCTGCCCACTAAAGTGTGCTAGCCTGTGTAACTGATTTATTACTGTCTCTGCATTTTCTGTGTGTTTCTATCTAAAACAAAAAAAAAAAAAATAATCCTTGTTTTCCCGCCTCTCCTCGACTAGTTTAGACCAGTTTACAGGCATTGCTGTATTCTGGGCTGTGGTGTAGTTCCTGTGTTGTCCATTACCTTACTTGGATAGAAGGAAGTTTCTTTGCTCACCAGTGGGAGTGGGGAGCCTTGAGCAGCCTACCTGTCCCTGTAGGAAGTGACCTCAGCACAAGAGCTGTAGTAATTGGTTGTTTTGGACCATTTCTAGCTCTTTTGAAATTCCCTGTTTAAAATCCACATTTGCATGGCTTTGCGGGGTTGTGCGCATAGTTCAGCGCCGGTTAAACAAGGTTAAACTTCTTCTGGCTCCGCCAAGTCTGCTCTTGAAAATTTCCCTTAAGGAAGCTCTACTCTTAGTATAATCAGACTACTCGCTATATTATAAGCCTAGCACTTGTTCTCAAAACTTCTCTACTAAGTAAGCACTCTCGTACTAAGTAAGCACTACATCCACCTACCACCCCTGTGAATATTCACTTCCCTTAAAGGCACAGCACTCCCTTATACTGTTCTAGCATGTCGAGTGGTAGATTTCTGGCATCCACTCCAGTTCAGCTGGTAAATCTGGGCATCTTGAGACAATGCTACAGTTGTCTCATGTACACAGACAACCCTCTCCTCCTCCCAACACAAATACATGTGAGAGATGCAACTATATAGCCAAACTGGAGGCTGAACTCTCTCAGCTCAGGGCTGGCACGACCAGACAGGAGGAGATGGTAACCACACACACAACAAACCCAGTCCCACTTAGACCTACCACAACTGCAAGCCAAACACATAAAAACACAAAGCCATACTCGGAGGCTCTAATAAAAAACTTACCAAAACAACAGAGGCTCCCAAAGCAGACATCCAAAAACCCACCACCTCAAAACAAAACACATGCAACACATACTTCAATAAATCAGTGTGTCAATCAATCACAGCCCTTAAGGCCAAACACCATGCCTGATACACTAGTAATAGGTGACTCTATAGTCAGACACACTGATGTCCTGCTTACCATGCTGAACAAGGAGAGGGTGACTGTGAGCTGCCTATCGGGAGCTAGGATCCGCCACATAACACACGCACTCAGGTCACTCCAAAGCAAGTACAAATATGACTCTGTCATTGTCCATGCTGGCCTGAATGACCTGAGATGTACCTCCCTGGACTACATGAAGAGAGACATAGAGGAGCTCTCTGATTATGTAGCCCAGGCTGGTATGACTCTGACCCTGAGCAGCATCTTGCCCTCACCAAGAATGATGCCACAATACAAAGACAAGATGATCAGCTTTAATAATTGGCTCAAGTACTGGTGTCATTCTAAGGGGATCCAATGTCAGTCTGCCTGGGATGACATGTTGGACAAGCCACGCTGCTTCGCAAGGGATGGCTTGCACCTGTCACCATTGGGCTTCCGGATATTGGCTAAGGCTCTTGCCACCCCCATAGTGCCTTTTTTAGGCAAGGCTCAAAAGACAAACACACCTCCTTAGAAAACAAAAATGGGAAAAAAGTAAGGTTAATGCTGCTCAACGACAGAATTCTAAATCTCAAGATGCAGGCTCTCGATGCACTCCTCAGTATGGAGAACATTGACGTCTGTGCAGTAAATGAAACCTAGTTCAAGGCTCCTGAGAGCACCCCAGCACTACCAGGCTATACCTCGTATCATGCTTTTCGGCCCCAAAACCCAGGCTGAACCACAAAGGGAGGGGGAGTGTCCATATTCATCAAGGACACCCACACCTCCAGGTTAGTAGCAACACATGAAGCATCGGAAACCATACAGGTGCAACTAACCACATTGGAGGATATGAATGTATCACAAAATACCATCATACTGGGAGACTTTAACTACCCAAACATAGATTGGGTACATTATTCTAGCCGTAACACCCTAGCCCAAAGGTTCCTGGAATTCATAAATTCAAATGCACTGGAACAACTAGTCAGCTCTCCCACTAGGGGAGATAATATACTAGACCTGATCATCACAAACATGGGGACAAAATGCTCCACACCGGAGGTATACCCCTCACTAGTGAGATCTGACCACAAACTAATCACCATGGATATACATATCCCACCTCCACCTCCAGCACAAAAGACCACAGTGAAAAACTTCTCAAAAGCAGACTTCACTCTTCTTAAGACTGAGATGGTATCCTTTAAGCCCACTGGGCCAGTGGATACCACATCCCACAATGCCGAATCCTTCACAAATGCTTTCTATGGACATCTCCAAGAATGCATGGATCATGCAAGCCCAAATAAATCCAAGTCCCTCTCCACCAAAGGCAAGCGTCCTGTCTGGTGGACCTCAGCCATTAACAAATTGTATAACAAAAGAAGGAAGCTACTGCACGACAGAGCAAAATCCCATAAAGGGAAGACATCTCTGATCAACACTAGCAGAAAACTACGTTCTCTCATAAAAACTTCCAAGGCCAACTTTGAGAGAAAAATCGCTAAGGACACTAAAGATAATCACAAAGCCTTCTTCAGCTATGTTAGGAACCTGGGTGGAAACCCTCAGATATGCTCAGAGTTAGTTCACAACAACAAAAAATACACTGAACCCACAGATATTGCCAACATTCTGGCTGACAGGTTCAGTGCAAATTTCTCCCCTCCCTCACCCCCAAAAGAAGAAATACTTATCTCAGCTGAATGTAATCTCCCTGTCATCTCAGATGTCCAGGTGAGAGCCGCCCTCAGCAAAGCTAAAAACACAGCATCAATGGGACCTGATGGTATCCCGGGTTGGGTTGCGTGCTACGTGAACTCCAAGAGGAGCTAAACCCGCACATAAAAATGCTATTTAACCTTAGCCTTACTACAGGATATGTACCTGAACACTGGCATACAGCAACAGTGGTCCCACTCCACAAAGGGGGTACCTCTACAGACCCTGGGAACTACCGCCCCATAAGCTTAACCAGCCTGGTCTGCAAAGCTATGGAAAGAATCATTATGGAACTCATAAACAGAGACATTGGGGACCTACAGACACTTGACCCCACCCAGTTCGGCTTTGTAAAGGGCAGATCCTGCCTTTTGAACCTGGTTGACTTTTTTGAAACAGTCACTAGAGCCATTGACGAGGGCAAAGCAGTCCATACAGCCTACTTGGACTTGGCTAAGGCCTTCGACACAATACCCCACTCAGGCATCATAGATAAGCTCAACAGCTTAAATGTAAACCCTTATATGTCACTAGATGGGTTGCAAACTGGCTAAAGGACAGAACCCATAAAGTTAAAATCGCTGGAGCAATGTCAGACTCAAAGCCGGTCACAAGTGGTGTCCCACAGGGATCTGTCCTGGGACCCCTCTTGTTCGGCATTTATTTCTCAGGATGTTAAAGCAAACATGGGAGGGTTGTGGCTGACAAAGTTCGCAGATGACTGCAAACTAGGCGCCATAGTCGATACACCAGCGGACACATACATCCTACAAAAAGGCCTCACAGAAACGGACAACTGGTGCCGGAGTCATGGCCTTAAACTAAATGCCAAAAAATGTATAGTCATCCCCTTTGGGAAAAACAAAGTACCCACAAATTATCACATAGACAGCAACCCACTGAGTACAGAAAAAGTAATCAGAGACCTAGGGACCCAAGTTGACAGCGACCTCTCATTTGACACCCACATTGCCAAAGTGGTTAGAAAAACATTCTACCTTGCACACCTTATCATGAAGGGATACACATCCAGATCCAAGGATGTCATTGTACCCCTATACTCCTCCCTCATCAGACCCATGATTGAGTACAGTGCCCCATTTGGTATGTACCTCACACGGCATTTGCAACAGCTGGAGAGACCACAAAAGTACCTCACCAAGAGGATCAAGGGTCTCCAACATATGTCTTATTCTGCCAGACTAAAGAAACTCCAGCTCTATTCAGTAGCATACCACCTGCTCAGAGGTGATCTCTGCCTGATGTACAAGGCCATGTCCAATCAGGAACTGATGGACATGCTCCACCTCAAAAAATCCAAATCCATCAGAACCACGAGAGCTAAAGACTTGAACCTCGGCACAAGTATGAATAGGACATGCTGGAGGGATAGATTCATAACCCAGAGGCTTCCTATGCTCTGGAACAAGATCCCAGTTCATGTTAGGCAGAGCCCCTCACTGACTCTCTTCAAGAGAAATCTTGATGAGTGGATGGGAGATCGTAAATTTACCCCAGGGGTCACATCTGTGTCACTACTAGACAGGGGCACAGTAAACTAATTCTATTATATAAGGGGACCTTCACTGTGTCACTACTAGACAGAGGCACATTATTATAAATCTATTCTGTGCATTTTGTACCATTTTATGGGGTGGCAAAAGCCACATCACTATGGCTAGGCTTACAAATGCCCCAGGGCAGATAGCCTAGTACTAAACTATGAAACTATGAAATACTATACTTGTAAGGAAGCAGGAAAATGTGTGTGGAAAAACACTAGGTTTCAGTATCTTGTATGTGAAGTTTAAGTGAATGCAGTTATTTACATACTTTTGAAATGTTATTTCCAGACATATAACTCCCTGCTTATGTCATAATCTGTTCTATAAAAAGCCTACCTAAACCCAAATTATTCATAGTTTTGATGGGCTTAGAAATCATAGCATGATCCAATCCTAAAAGTTCTGCACAGACATCACAATTAATGACTCCTGGTTTTTAACCTAAACTATGACCAAAATACACACAAATTCTTCCCTCATCTTCACCCCTCTACATGTTCTTCCTCACTCTGTTTTCTCAATTCATTTAGCACCCATCTCTCAGTTTTTAACCTAATTAGCATTTGCACAATGTAGATGACATTTCTACCTAGTACTTTCTCAATCACTCAAATTCTTAATCAAATTAACTCCTTCACCTACATATCCTTCTGATCCTCCGTTATGGTCAGTCCACATGTGTACACATTACAATTCATAATAGTAACCATTCCCTTAGAACACTATAATTTATCTTATTTCAACACAGATGTTGTAGACCTCAACAATATCAATTAACAAAATGTCACATTTTAAACCATTTGATTTTGTGATGCGTACTACACTGCAGTTATATTTTCTTATAACAGCTACATACTGTTTCAGTAATTGTATTCTAACATCATACTGTTTACTATTGTGTAACCTTGATGTCTGCCATATAAGCTCTAGATTCTCAGTTATGTACTACTTTGCAGCTCTCATGTTACGTTATATTTGTAACTGGTGCTTTTTTCCTGAAAAGGGGACACCATGATGACCCAAGTAGGACCATCCAGGCAAACTAATACAAATAAGCAAGTTTTTCACTGTTCTTAACAAAAACACTCATGAAATACTAAACATTTCTTTTTCACACATGAATTGCAGTAGCATTTATTTGATATATTAAACTATGGCAGATTCAGAAGATTATTAAAAATTAAAAAATTAAATGGCTACTTCCATTAAAAAATGTTTGAAATAAAAACATTAAGAAATGCTATTTAGAGAGAAAACAAGTCCACTCTTACTTTATTGTCACACTAGATTAAGAGCCCTACCAAGACATTAAGAATTTGCTGCAATACATCAACTATAAAAATATAAATACAACTCTAGGGCAATAATGTGAATGCTATCCTCAGAACCCAGCATATTACAGAAAATACTAGATTTTAATCAGGAAAATAATATATAATGAAGTTGCTTGACAGTATTTGACATAAAGGGACTTTTTGTGTGCAATTTGTTTTTAAATGTTGATGAATTGCAATGAGAATATAAATGTTATTTGATTTCAGTATGGATCCTCTAGAAGGTATTAGTTACCAAAGCACTAGGAAAATAAAAGCATTTTTTTCTACCTTGCCTTTTGTTTTATGATGATCTTACAATGAGACTTGTTCCACTACCATATCTAATGGATGTCGAGTGATACTTAGAAAGTACGATTAACACCTGATCAGATCTAACTGAGCTCACAATGCACAGCAATTTTTTTTTTAGACCTACAGGCTCATTATTTGAGTGGAAAAGGAAATCTATAAAGCCCTACTAGAACAACTTCAAATGACTTGACAGACAGTAAAGCTGAAAAAAACTATATATTACTGTTGGGATATAGTTAAGCATTTTAGTACTGCTGTTAAAAACCTGAATCATTTAAACATGGTCCTAAAATAGTCCCAATTATATATATATAGGGATAATAATGCCATGACTATGATGACCTTGTTTGATTAGATGCTGAAGGTTAAGGGCAGGTGTGGATGGGAATGAGAGGCCAACATTGGCTCATCCATCATTGGAGGAAGGAGGTGGCTTTGGCTTGCTGCACTGGTGACACTAACAGGGATGTAGGTGCATCACCCATAACATACGCATAGCAGGAGCAGGGTGTACAGTGGTGCACTACCTGAGCAGAGGACTAACGTGTGGCAGCATCAATGATGGAGAACACAAAGATGCCAAAAGGACACCATGTCCATGACACAAAAGGTAGTACACTGTCCTTTGGTGCAGAAGGCTGTGGGTTCTATTCCCACACCAGGAAGATGGATCACTGCACTGCAATGTGGCATGGGGGAGGTCTGCACTCCTGAATGCATCACTCATCAGATTAAGTGTTAAACCAAGCCCCTCATCTGTTTGAGTTGGCGGTAACTCAACTGCATGTAAAACAGCCTATAGCACCTTTCAAAAAAAAAAAAAAGTAGGACATTTTCAGATGCCCTAGCCAAATTTCCCTAGTAGTGTAAATACCACCTCAGGTCTCCCCTGAGGAGAGGCCATTAGCCTAGTGGGACTAACATGGTCAACAAAGAATAGATAAATAAACTATCTTTATACAAAAAATCTCCATATTTATGTATGACTGGCATGTGCAACCATTATTCAAAGGGAACAAATGGACCACAGGGTGCTTTATCTGAAGGTATGAATGGGCCTACAATGTAGCTGAGAGGAATTCCTTGCTGATCAGAGGAAGTTCAGTCAAAAGGTAGTTATAAAGTAGACAGTCAACATTCTTAGGAAATGAAAACTGGAAAACCCAGGAGGAATGTCCATGTCAGAAGGAGGCTAAAATTAATATTTACCCAAAGGTAGAATCATATAAACTTAACAGGCCAAGTAACCCTACTTAGGATAAGCCCCTATGGACAGCCTCTGTCTAGCTTCAGACTTCTCTCTGAATCTCAACTTATTTGCAGCAATACACATAACAGGGCACAAATCATAAACATTCATCATGACATCTGTCATAGTCCCACTATTACATACAGCTATTCAGCTTCATAAAATTATACATCAGTGGAAGTAACAAAATGCAGAAACAATTAATAAGACTGTATAAAACTGTGAAACATAAAAGCACAAAACAAAATTAACCAGCCCATCTAGTTTGACTAAGGTAATAAAAATAATCTGGTAAAAATCAGCAGTAATTTAAAGTGCTTAGACATTTTTACAATGCGGTATGCTAGAAATAAAGCTGCGGTATGTGGAGATTGAGAAATACAACTCAGTACTTTAGAAGCCAGGAACCAACTCAGTGGGTAAGTCCAGCTGCAAACATTATGATACAAGAGGGAACTGGCCATCATGTGATAACCACACATCTAAATACACAGTAAGGCACAAGACTGAAGACAAGTGCTCCTCACTTTTCATCCTTAGCACCGTTTCTTCAGTACCAGCCTTCACCTACAAAAAAGCTTTGGCATTTTTCTAACTAAATCACTTGTACTCTATGTTACATTTAATACAAGAACTGATTATCTGCTCTAGTACATTTTACTTGCATATGGGGGTGGATAATTACATTATCTTAGCATTTTCTAAAACTTGGCAATAAGACTTTTCTAGTACACGTCTCATATATAGGTTGATTACTTTCTGTTTGATCTGTAACCAGGACAAAGATCTTCAAGCTAGTTCATTTACCTTGATAAGTAAAGGAGCTGTGGCTCTAAATAAATGTTAGGCAAATCCCCATCTCAAGAGTAGCTTTTCATAAGAGTCCGGTTATGGCTCAGCATATCCCCAAGTCATCCTCGCCTAAATGAAGGACATCACTCAGATATTCAGTTCATAGCCCTGCTTTTCAAACTCATGAGTTGTCATCTTTTTTTCCCCAAATAAGTTTTATTGATTTTTATAAACTTGAAAGAATACAATTCAAGGAAAAAAAGTATTTACAAGGCTCCACAAGTAGTGATCCTTTTCTAAGCTTAGATTAGCAATGTGTGTATCTTCATTAAATCACTGAAAGTGGGTTGATTTGCTATATTTGAAATTTAATAGCATTATGATCACCCTGATGTTTTAATGAAAAACTTTCTGCAATACCACTGTCGGTTTATCTAGCCAGAATTTTAATGTACACTAGTGTTTCAACTCAGGCTGGCCATTTTGAACTGTGAATTAGACCACTCAGTTTTATCATTACTTTGAAATATTTGTAATCTATTACATGCCCTTACAGGCATTGCAATTTCATAATAATGTCACTAAGATTAAAACATTGTCTTCTTCTCTAATGGAATTGAAACTTGAAAACAAAAATGACTTTGGAAAAATCAAACTTGCATGATTTAGTCTTTGTCGAGATTTCATTCTGGAATAATTCACTAAGCAAATTGAGCCACAAGCAATTTTGCAAACAATTATTTCCTAGAAGGTAAGCAAGGAGTGCATTATATATTCACACACCACTGCTTTCTAATTAGATTCTTATGCATTATTTCTCCAAACACCTACATTACTTCTTTATTAGAAAGGAGAGCAATACATAAATGACAGCTTTAATCACACCCTACATCAAGCAATATTAACTGAGAAGAAAAGATCGATAACAAAATTAAAGTGGAAAATCAATGAGTACGTTTGCCAGCAGTGCTTAGGAAAACAGCGAAATGCTGAAGCCTTTTTATTTTTGTACATTAACGCAACTCGTCTTCAATTTTAATTAAAAATCCCACAGAAACATGCTTTAATCAACTGCATTATTATGTCAATTAGGGATGCAATTTGGACAACGCTGTTAATGAAAAAAGCAGGATCGCTTGTCACAGTATTTAAGATCCAAAAGCTCCCTATTAAAAATTTGTGATTGAAACATTTTATGTTCTTTTAACTTTCACATAGATGGACATTATAAAGTGGTAGGCATCAACCACTTCAGAATACATTATGTATCTGCATTAGTTCAAAATAACTTATAAAAGTACACTATACAGAGCATTCCAATACAAATTGCTTATCATTATGTCAAAATATAATTGGGATCTGTTTTAATAGCTCAGATGGTTGAAACTGTAGGTGACTTGAATAAGAAACATAACTCATTTATAACAGAGTGCATGTTATATAGTTCACAAATAACATGGACTTGACTCTCTTGAATCATCTGGAAAGTACTTTAACTGGTCTATAAATACAAATGTACTAATATGGTTTATTCTCTAACCATTTATAAATATGCATCAAGTGCAGCTAGCCTATTACCTATGAGCCCATGACAAAGGGTAATGATACATTCCCATTTGCTTCAGTGGGCACCAATGCAGGATGAAGGGAAGCAAATACAATAGCTGATCTAGGTATTCTGATAATATAGTGGGTAGAAAATAATTATCTGCTGCACGTTCGCATCCTTGTTTTCTGTCACCACTCTAACTGTTGCTTACATGTAAGGTTGCACCGTTTCTGAAGCTTTTTATACCTGGGCCTACACTGAAAATGGACTGGCTCATTTGGATATACCAAGAAAATAACATTAAATAAATGAGCCCATGCTCCTCACACTGTTTGTGATCAGTTGTAAAAGTGATTACAAGGGTGTCTTTATACACACACACATATATATATATATATATATATATATATATATATATATATAAGGACCATAGGCACATACCTCATTTTATTTCAACTATTACTGCAGAATGAGGAAACATCTGATATTTGTACAAATGGCAGTCCAGTCATACAGTCTTAGTAACACAAAGAGCAACCCAGTGGAGGCACTGGCTTACTGCCCCCCCCTCCAAAAAATAAAGTCTGTCCACTTCTCAAACAAGGGAGATTTGCTATATATATTTTAAAATTTAACAGAAAAAAAAGGTAAACAGATTCAAAACAGTATCTAAACCAATCCTTGCTCTGCTCATCTGGCTAGATTTCCCCCAGTCCTTTCTGCTACATGAACTCAAACATCTGGTCATCCACCAATATAACCATTATATGCATTCTTGCACAGTGTTTTAACACTCATCTCCTACTTTAACTTTCTCTACCCACTAACAAACCCTTATCACTTTCTTTCCAGTGTTCTGCCCATCTTCTCTCTCTCTCTCTATACCTCATCTAATTAATATCTTTAATATTTACTACACCTCCTATAACTTCTTGGCATAACACTTTTCAACCTTGTCACTGAAAATACCTGTATAAAACATTGTCACTCAGCTACTTTTAAACTCTACTGTAAAATGTTACTAATTATATACATTCATGTACTTTTGTGCATGTATTTTTTGTTTCCTCCCCAGGCATCCTATGAAATTGGGTACTGCCCAGTTGGACTTTCCTGGTTAAAATAAAATACATAAAATAAATAAATAAAAATAATTTTATTGACATTAGTGGTTAAAAATATGGATATTTTTCTTATTCATTGCCAGGTATTGGACACACCAACTAGCTGCAAGAGTTCCAAGACAGTCTCAAAGTTTTAAAATTCATAATCCCAACAGAACAATGACTGGGTTATATTGTGGTGGAAGCATCTTCATGCATTCTTTGAGATAGTAAAACTATCAGAAGACGAGCAATGAGCAACACAGACAACCCCTAAAAACAAGTGTAATACAGACCATCTGTGAATGTTCTATTCACATCTTATTGGCCCTAGGGCCTATACAAGCCTAGCCAAAAAGGTACCCTGGCAAAATCTTAAATGGAACATAGGGCCACAGTCAATAAATTTACATTGCTTCTAGGTGCAACACAGGTGGGGTGGGCCTATAAATTAAGTTGTTCCTTTGAAAGATGATCTTCATAGTGTTAAACACTAGAGAGTCCCTCAACAGTCGACACAGGTCTGTATTACCCCAAACTATTTTCCAGTTATTCCAGATAATGTCTTTCATCACTTTGCAGTGGATGGAGCACCCCTCAGCACTGTTAACACTAGTCTGTCACTTACCAATGCTCAGGAGTCAACAAGTGTGTGTCAGGAAGCCATTAAATCTACTTACAATCTTCATTCACACCTTTTTTTTAGTACGAATGAAGTTCTTGGGTTTCCTGCTCTCTTTACGTTTCTCCCCACTTACTTTTGTAGTGCATGGGATTAGGACAAGCTCAATGCATTACACAGAATTGTGGCATATGGTTTTTTGATTACCCAGGAGGGTATGTATTCTTCACATGGATGTCAAGATTCGCCTCTTCATTTTTGTTCTTGAGGTGAATCTTGACATCAATGTCTTGAGCAGCACATCCTGATTATAATCCTGTGTTTTATCTAGGGCATAGAACAGCAATGTTGTTCTTAAACAGCCTTTCACCTTCTTTAGGTTTTTATGGCAAACTCTTCATCAGAATGGGTAAAATGTATCATTCCTCTTACTAATCACCTCCATTACCAGCATAAGTATAACTATTACAGGATAAATGCTATCAGTGATTACATCATAAATAAAATTGACCTGTGATAAAAAATCTCATTACCACATATGCACAAGGTTCCAATATACTGTCCTCTAATTTATTTCAAAGTTCAATGTGTGCAAACATGTAAAATATATAAAAAAAATATCAGTTTAATTATGTAAATTGATATTTAAACTGAATTTTCTGGGTCCATCGTGGTATTTATGATATGTCATACTGTACAGACAACACACCACTACAAAATGAGAATGTAGTCAGGAGCCCATGTACTTGGGTTAGTCTCTCTCTTTGTACCATTATGTGACATTATATTTGCCAAAGGAGTATCACCATAGCCTGAAGAAGCAATTACTCCCTTATATTCAGCACTGACTAGACCAGTTATCAAGTGCAACACCCCCCCTTCAAGAGGCATCTGACCAAACATATCAACTAGAATGACCCCAGATTTTCCTTAACAAATAGACCATGGGCCTAAAGTATCATAGATACCAAGAGAAACTTGAAGCTATATCCCTTTACTCAGCAACTTACAAAATTTTGAGGGAAAATCTGTTTCTCATTTACTTAGCCAATAGACACCTAATTGCCCTGGACCTTTCCAATTTTAGAATCAGGGACCCAATTCTTCAGCAACAGATAAATAAAACAAGGAGGCGGTAAATATAAAAACCCCTGGAATAAACTTCTCCTGCTTGTTAAATAATACAACACAGTACTTTTCTTTAACTAAATCCTAGGTAACCAGATGGACATCCACAGGTTTACTCTGGGATTAGTATAGCCCTTCTGCAGAAATGGGGTTTGACCTAACAGAGGGTAGTGCCAAGGTATAAATGGTCAGACTCAGTGACGGACACATATTCCAAGATGCCCATATCAGTACCTTGTGCAAGGAAAACAACAGAACTTTTCTGAAATGTAACATAACTTAAGTTATCCTATAATGCTTAGTCGTTGTTCCATATAAAAATGAAGCCATCAAAAGAACCTTTTGTAAAGTAATGTGACTAAAAAGAGGATATTGCAATAAACACATTTCCCATCTCAACAAAAATATTGGCAATTAATTATAGCTAGTTCATCTTTTACCCCACTTGCTGCTTTGGATCTACTGAGATTATTTTACAGTGCATGCATTTTGTCAGTTTTGATCAATCTACCTAGTAAACAAACAAACAATTTGAAATACTGCAAGATGGAAAATTACTGCAGCCACTGACATTAGTGTTATTACCCATTAGTGGCTGTGTTACTAAGCAACAACCTAAGTGCAACTCCAAGTTTTCTGATATCAAAGTCGCTGCACAATCATATCTATGGAACATTTGCCAGATCATGCATTCATATTGTTTCACAGTGGAAGGTAGCTTGTGGCCATTTGACCACTGCAACAGTACAAATACATTTGGTGATAAAGACAGACACATCACAGAGGGACTGAAGATAGAGCTTGTGTGACAAGGACATTGTATTCAGGATGTTGATTTAAACAAACGTGTAACGAGAAAAAAAAATTCCCATCCTAAGCTGTATGAAACTATATATTCCTACTAGACATTGACGGCATTGCAGAAAATGTGAGTATTACCTACAAACTCACAAATGGAGTTTTTTTTCTTAACTGATGGTAGAAAAGAGGCTTTTATAATATTCAGTTTTGTTGCATTATAAAGTTGTCATATAGTTAAG